>NW_006921512.1:100116-382317 GCF_000392275.1 Phaeoacremonium minimum UCRPA7 | reverse complement strand
CTGCTGCCCTGTTTCAATGTGTAGGTGGCGCCATTTAGTTTAAGGGGAAGCTCAGAATTGTATAACGCATATTTATTCTTCATAAGTTGTCCTATCATGTCATGAGATCCGCGTTAGAGAATCGTGCTCTGAAATGTTCCCCAACTGTTATTCTCCGTCCTGTATCAGAACCATCCAAGGCGTTTATCTCCGTACTCATAGTCCCATCGTAGAAGAATGGAATACTATAACGGTCCTTCGTGCCTTTGTTGATGACACGATGCAAAGCGCTCCGATATTGTTTGTTTGTCCAAGCAGACAAGACATCGCCAATATTCACAACGAAAGTATTCTCAATTGTGGGAACAGGAATCCATGCGTCTAAAGCCGGATGCAACACTTCCAGACCCTCCTGATCTGGATGTTGCAAGAGGAGGGTGATAGCTCCAAAGTCAGTATGTGCACCCGCTAATGAACAAAGTTAGCTAGGAACAAACGAATCAAGCCGCATCAAGATTTGCTATCGTAGGTAAGAGAAGCAATCTTACCACCTAACTGGAGCTTGCCTTCTGAGGGCTGGGGGGGATAGTGTAGCAATTTGACACTAGCAACGGGGTCCTCCATGAAATCATTGAATACGTGGTCATCATACGGTAATCCTTTGGCAAGAATCTTCATAACCTCAGTGGCCAGATCAAGCATATGCTGTCTGTATTCCAAGATAGGCACTTTGAATTCATGATCCATAAGATTTGGCCAGCGATTTGGTCCGTAGAGATATGTGCCGTATCTAGGATCATCTGCTGGGACGTCTCGGCCAATTCGCATAGCCTAACATGATGATTAGTCAGAGCAAAGTATCGTAAAACTCGTAATCAGACATGCTTCCTTCTGGTCCGGCGTCTCTCCGGCCTGTAATGCTTGCGACCCGATCGCTTCGTATCCTCGGCCAGACAAGGGATCCTTGGTCAGTAGGAGTTTCTGCTCAAGTGGCAGTGAGAAAAATCTTTTGGAACATGCGAATGCTTTTCGCTGCAATTCAAGGGGGATTCCATGACCGACAAGTTGAAAGAACCCGTATGTCATGCATGCGGAGCGGACCTCGGATACCACACTTTCAGGATCGCTGCCATTCAGCCAGGGCTCGAGGTTGATGGTAGGAATCTCTGCTTTTATTTCTGACATGATGTGATAATACACTGCCGAGGTGTTTTGATTTTGTTCTTGAGGCCGGCCTTGTGGTGATGCTCTGGAATTACTATCATGACTGAAATTAGATTCACACTGAGGCTGTTATTGACTATAAAGCTAAGCCGCGATGTGTTAATAATCTCAAATCTCATATTCATAGTAGGGCGCCTTTAGATTAGATCAAGTGGGAAAAGCATGACGTGAAGGGTTGGAGCTAATAGGAGTGGACACTCACGGTGGGAGGGCACACTTTGACTAGGTCAAGTCACATTCGAGCTTGCGGCTGGGCCTGACACTTGAACAAGGTCAATTTCTTACCGCTTTGAAGTGGATATCTCATCACATTATGCGGAAATGTTCGAGGCGGCCTCGGTCCGTCATGCATCCATTCATTTGCTGTATGCTTTCAGGGAGATCTAAGTTTCTTCTCAATTCCTTTCAGCGTGAAATACATCGTAAGTATCTATTAAACACATTGAAGCAGTTCTGAAAGTCTTGTAGCCATAATTGTTTGATTAGCAGTCTAGCTTCAATAAACTCCGAGCATTATCAAAATATATTAGCTTTTGTGCACTGGGACCAAATAGGCCCTCCACCTCCCGATCATTTTTATCGGCCGAATCAACAACTGCATCAGCAGGTAAAAAGGGAAAATCAGTTCCATATAGCAATCTCGACGCATCCGTAAATCTGAGCAATCCATGAATTTGATCTGGAAACGGAAATCCAGCCAGGTCGAAGTAAAAGCGATTCTGGAACATCCTTCGAACATCATCGCTTGTGATGGCGTTGCTTCCGTAAATTCGGGTAGAATATGCTGTGAAGCGCTCAATCACTGCAGGGAGAACTGAGCCACAATGCGGCACAATGAAAGTGATGCCCGGATTTCGGTCTACTGTTCTAGAAAGAATCAGATTGGCTACTGCTCGAGCAGTGTCAAAGAAAAACTCGAGCATTGGGCGCGGATACTCCGGTAGTGGTACAGCTTCCTGTGCTTTTCTCTCCTGTCTGGAATGTTCGTCGTTGATGGAACATAGTCGGCAGGTAGTCGGGTGTATCATGACGGTGGCATTGCGTTCGTTAAGCTTCGTAAAGACCTCATCCAGCAGAGGATCTCCGAGATAGACTCCATTGACATTCGTTAGGATAGCAAATCCTTTTGCACCCAGGTGATCCAAGGCGTAGTCGATCTCTTCGATTGAACCCTCTACATCAGGAAGTGGTAAGCTAGCAAAGAAGGAGAATCGCTTGGGGTATATCTTGCTGATCCGTGCTAGTTCCGAGTTTGTTTCCCTCGTGATCTTTCGACAAAGAGGTACGTTTCCAGGAGAGAGATATGTACCGGGAGATGTAATACTTAGAACGCTCCTTGAGATATGAGCCCGGTTCATGAGATCCAAATGAGCTTCTACGCTCCATTCCTATGCCCTCATAGTGAATAACGGTGACTTTCTACGGATATGAACACTTGCTTACAGGAATTCCTGCCATTCCGTCAGGCTTGTCCCATCCAAGTTCCATGCAATAGCTCCTCCAGTTAGCCGGCACTGCATGGCTGTGGGTGTCGATGCGCTGCATTCTTATGATGTATAGCTTATAGGCACTAGTATATGTCTATTGATTGACAAATGAAGTTTTACAGCTCGATCCAGCTCTCGAATTATAGGTGAAAGAGAGCTCGAATCTGAGACCTGCTGAGTTTCCAACTACACCAGGTAAGGTGGAGGACGCTCACAGGGCGTGTGTGACCTGGTAAAGTGCGCCAACCACAAAGAAAATTAATGAAGTGCAACCGCAGCTAGCCGTAATGACAGCGTTGTCACACTTGTTTACCTTGTAATCCTTTTTTAGATAAATTCCTCTCCTCGCATTTGGAGCTTTGTCCTATCGATTGGGGCAGTACGAATCTTCGTTGACAACAACCTGTAACCTGATAGTCGGCACCTATTCTAGCCTCTTTGAGAACTTGCTGGATCAGTTGGTTGTCCTTGTGGAATCTCTGGAGATAGAGAAAAATCGCATCTCCCTCGACTGTCGCCCGTTGGTCCAACCACCACACCGTACCGCGCACCTTCGAGAACCAAAGACACATCAACAGAAGAGCCACTGGGTCTTTCTCCCCTAAAAGATCTTTGAATCGCGGTTTCATATGTCCGACAAATGCAAGAGTCTTTGCCAGTGATCTATCAGCTGGAGGCGAGTTGAGGACTTGGAGGAGAGCCTGTACTGCCACAAGGTACGGATGGCTGTCGGCAGTTGACGAGTCATCAAGACCACACAGCTGGACTAGTATGTCAGGGATATCCGTGAGCTCTAAATCAGGCAGAGGTCGGAATAAGTGTAAGTAGTCCTCTCTCAAAACGCTAAAGATACTATCAGGTCGGAGAGGATTTACGATATCCCACACTGCCATCTTTCCTTTGCTTATGTTGAGCCAATCAAGATGGGTTGGCTTTGCTGCATCGAGGGGCCAAGCGTTCCGCGGTACCATAGCATCCACAGACGAGAATGAAATCACACCCAGCATTGCCGCAGCAGCCCACAGCGGATCTCGGTCGTAAGATTGTATAGGCTGGTTGAGCTTTTGGTTGAACAGCGACAGACACTTCGTCCAGTGGAAATCCTCGCGTATGGTGCGGTGCTGAAGTTGGGGCGCGTGCAGTAGCCGGTCATGCGTTGCTGCTATAGTGAGGGTAGCGTGCATAAGAAACGGATACTATGAATCATGTATTAGTCTGAAGAAGTATGTTTCATGTTTGCTGAAGAAATATCTGTACTCACTGAAAATGCGAACTGCATGATATTGGTTTCGTACAGTTTGATCATCATCGGACTGCCCAAAGTAGGAAGCGTGTGGCGTTGGAACGTGTCCAACAGGTATACAGATTCTGAGTCAAGATGCAATGATGTAATCGAGCCTGCAACGATGGTATTATATAAAAGAGCTGCTACTGGTCGTTCGATATACCGTTGGGGCACCAGGTCCTTGGTGTGCTCCTGGTACGTTGACTTTGGCTGCTGCTCTCCGGGGACTAGTAGATCTGCAACATCGGATCTGAAATTGCACAAAACACCATAACTCTTGCACTGAGAGCACTGGGGTCTAATTTCATCGCACTGGTAATACCATGTGTCAGAATCGTACCAAGGCGATAGCTAGCCGGGCTATTGCGTACTTTGACTCGACGTAGCTTGCAGTTAGGGCAGCCACTCCGAGATTTCTTGGCTGCTCTACCCCTTTTCACGGTGTTCCCTTTAGATGCTACCCATGATGATCCCATAGTACTTATTATCCTCGTTTGGCTTGAAGAGGGCTGCGCCCTTGAGCTAATTCCGCAGCAGGGAGGGTTGGTGTGGTCAATGGTAGGCAGCTGTTATCTCCGTGATGTGTTGGGAGCGCCAACTTGGATTCCCGGTAGGAGCCCAGCCCAAATCTGCGGTATATGACGGTATGATCCTAGTTATTGTCGCACGCTGACAAGTTGAGTGATCCTAATGTTGAATGGCTTCAGCCTAAGATGCATCGACTGGGTCGGTCCACAAAGACATTCTCCAGACTGACTAGTAGTGAAGTGTTTAGTAAGCCATTGAATTTCTGACGCTAACCCGCACTCGCATTCTGCGACTCAGTTTCTCCGCTCAAACCGCCTCACCTGAAAGAATGAGACATCCTCATTGGCCAGTCCGGCGATCATTGTCTCTCCGATCCAAAACGTACATCTCAGGCATTACGGATATTTCCAATATTGACCGAAAGATAAGCGGACTTAACGCAGAATAGGCATCTCTCCGATACTATTATACGTAGCTCATAACATCCAAAAAGAAAAAAAGGAGAAGAAAAAACCATATAAAGGCTATGGGCTGCCCACTTCAGACATCCATGGCTGGGCAAGACATGCTTCGAAAGCACTTTGGACTCTGGTTAACGCTAACATTCTTTTTCCACCTGTCAATACACGTCCAAACCATTGGTGTCCACTTCTCATCGACTCTCAATCGTTAAATATAACCCCAAAATTTTCCAGTCGCAAAGGCTTAGAACACGGCCTGAGTCATCATGCGAGTCTTCGTCACGGGTGCCAGTGGCTTCACCGGCCAAGCCGTTGTGAAAGAACTGTTGGAAAACGGCCATCATGTCTTAGGTCTCGCGCGGTCTGATTCTAGCGCTAAGATAATCAACGATTTGGGAGCTGAGGTACACCATGGATCCCTTGAGGATTTGGACAGTCTCAGGCGAGGTGCCGCCGCTTCGGATGGTGTCATTCACTTAGCGTTCATTCATGACTTCTCCGACTATATCGGGAATTGCAAAAAAGATCAAGAGGCTATTGCGGCTATAGGCGAAGTGCTTGAGGGCTCCAACCACCCTTTTATAGTCACATCTGGTACTTTTATGGTAACCCACGGTCGTACTGGCACCGAAAATGATGCTGCAGACGAAACACAACCCTTCAGTGGTGCTCGTGCAGCGTCAGAAGGTGTTTTGTTATCGTTCGCATCAAAAGGCGTACGCGCTTCAATCATACGCATCTCATCTACAAACCACGGTGAAGGTGATCACGGCTTCATTGCCCGGCTATGTGCTATCGCGCAAGACAAGGGAGAGTCCTCATACGTGGATGATGGGCTCAATCGTTGGCCCGCCGTACACCGCTTCGACACCGCCCGTATATTCCGGCTCGCCCTGGAGAAAGGCAAAGCAGGGTCTATATACCATGCCGTGGCCGAAGAAGGAATAACTATCAAGGATATCGCATCCGCAATTGGGAAATGCCTTGGGGTCGCAGTCAACAGCAAGACCTCTGCGGAGGCACAAGCACACTTTGGGTTCATGGCAACTCCGCTTGGTATTGATAACCCAATGTCTAATGCGATAACTCGGGAGCAATTGGGGTGGACTCCCGAGCATCCGGGGCTTATAACCGATATCGAATCAGGTCTTTACTTCAGACGATGAGCATGCTGAAATACTGGTCTAGTTTTGATACCGTCGTATCCATGTGGTATCCATAGGGTGTGCTCTTGAATTCCTGTCACACGACGTTAGCCTTTAATCATATTCTATCAGCTACATATCCAAGGAGTAAAGAGAGGCGTGGTTGCATTATAAGAACATACATGACGAGCAACCCGGTGGCGAAACTCGGTGGCAGATTGCGTCACAAAGATCTAGATTTAGGAAAGTCACTTTCTTGCGATCATTATTCGACAAGACAAGACAAGATTGTGGGAGGGTTCCATGAATTCATGCCCAGACCTACGGATTAATGCAGGTTAGAAAATTCAATATAGTAGGCCTTCCGTCGTCAGATGGATTCCTCGTGGATGATCGGACACAAGGAGTTATAATATTTGAGATTGAAGTCTGCATCGAAATTCAGAAGAACGTTCCTTTCCAGGCAGCTGCCACCGCCTGTGCCACAAGCTTGTTTATTGCGATGCCAGGATGATAATCATTGAACCATAAGCATGACACTCCGTCAGAGTTGTAACAAGTCGCATCAGGTGAGCCATATGCCGTAGGATTTGCAATTGCAGTGTTAAAAGGCGCTGCAGTATCTACAATCTGTGCTGTGACGCCAGTGTTGGCAGACTTGAAGGCTGCCAAACGACTTGTTAGCAAGTTGTTATACTGGATAATGACAGCGTCCTCTGATGCTCGAGCATCCGCAGACTGTCCTAGCATGAGGGGTGTTTTCGTAATCGCTGTCAACAAGTTTTTAGACGATAGTCAAGTTTTCTTTGAGATATTTGGCTTACGCGGAACAGAGAGTAGAGCAAAATTGCGAGCACCAGCGTCGTAAATGATCTGAAGCTGTTGGAAGTACCGATCCATGATCGCATTGAGAACATCGGTCTCGTTACTCAACCAGTACGAGTTTCCTACATCATTTACTCCAATCCACACCCCTATCAGTGTGTTTGCCGCTGTCCATGGAGCATATGATGGCTTTGACGCAATATTGTTAGTAAATTCTGTGACCTGGTCAACGAAGCTGAGGACGGTTGTTGTGTATGGGGCCACTAAAGTTGCGTCTGTCGTTGCACCGCCGTACGCGAAGTTGTACGACAAAGTCAAGGATGTGTTGAGTTGCGAAACAAGGAATCCGACCCAGTTCAAACCACCACTTGCCGTCCAACCCGGTAGAGTTGGGTTTCCTAGAGGGTTGTCCGCCGAAGGCTTGGTTCCAGTGATGTCAAATCCCGTTTGGGAGTAAGAATCTCCACTTCTAAAGTTAGTCGGGGAATTTCCCTCACCACGCATAACTACTCACAAAGTGATTAAGTATTTAACGCCAGTTTGCGTGCTTCCCGTGGCTGAAGTGGTTGTGCTATGCGCTATTGAAGAGGTTGAAGATGGTTTTACGGAGCTGGACGATAGCTTCGATGTGGTCAAGGTTGTAGCGATTGACGAGCTTTTAGTTGAACTCGCTACAGACGTAGCACCGGGAATACATTGAACTTTTACGCGTCAAATACTGGTGGCTTCAAGTAATTTTCATGAATACCTACAGTAGTAAGGGTTGTATGACGTGCACGTTGAGCCCGAGGTACAAGAGATTGACCCTGAATAGCCAATTCCTCCACACTGGCCCCAAACAGGTACTTGACCAGTGACAAGTGTAGCGCAAACAATGCCCAAGAAAATGGTCTGGAAGACGGCCATTGTGAACAGGCAAGTTCAATTCGATTTCAAACCAGGCATTTGCCATACAAGTCTGCAGAATCCATAGTAAAGTTAGACATATTTATATGGTCTGACACCCCAACCCAGCACCACAACATACAATGGGCTATTGCCCTGTTAGTATCGGAGGAGGTCTTTCAGATCTGAATACTAGTGGCAAGCGTTAATCTCCCATTTTCTAGACAATTGGTGGAATCGGGCATGTTTCGCAGTTAGTATTTGTCCTCAACGGCGACTGCCAGCAAGTCTACTCCTTGTGGTATGCGGAGGTTGCAGGTGCCGCGATTAGAAAGGCTAGACCGGAGCGCGGTGCCGGTCAAGCGGATCAACGGTAGCTTCGACCCGTGCGACCTTCTCCGCGTCGTCATCTCCTACCCGATAGCTCCTAGTCCCAAGGGCCCAATTGTAAATAATTTGGTCTCCTAAGGGAATGATGTTGTCGTCGCGTTTGAGGAGATTGAAGCTCAAATTCGCCGACGACGCCACACTTTTTACACGTCAAGTACAAGTCTAATCGGATAACGAGGATCAAGATTCTCATTCTGGAAAAAATGTGAACCAGGTAATGAATACAATGTTATTCTTCATTCATGTCTGACGCGTGGTACTCGCTCGTTCGCTCAACCTCAGTCTTGCCATTGCAATCCCAAGCATTCGTTCACCTGCACCGTTATGCATGAACTCAATCCACATTATGGATTTCAAACCAGTGCACACATCCGCCCAAGACCGGAGCTCCGTAAGCTGGATCGTCTGGAGGAGGTACGCTGAATACCACTCCTGGTCAATCTCAACTGGGATTGACACGCCCCAGACCATCAGCAACCAAAGCAATACCAAAGGTGGTATGGTGATATCAGAGACTTGCAATTTTTGTAGAGCATTTCTGAATAAGCTGATCATATAGCTGTATCGAATCCTCATGCTTTGCCATTGCAAAAATATCGTCGAGGTGAACGTTAACATACCAGCCCTGATGACCTCATTCACAAGATCATTAGAGAATCGTAGACGAAGAAGTCGGTATGCTACAGAAACCATGATCTCATGAAACATTTCGGGGTCAATCTTTCTTTTTGTCTGATATGCGAGATTCGCAAATTTCGAAAACTCTCGGAGGTCTTCCCAAACGATAGCGAGCTTCTCATCTAGGCTCTTTGAAAATTTGGATATCATGTCATCCACTTGACACAGCCCGCCAAATATTAGCCCGCGGCTAGCCACGTAGGACTTCCAGGATATGGCAGTCAATAAGAAGAAAGGCTTGAACCCAAAGCTCAACGCGATTCCAAGATCCGTTCTAAGATCTATAAGATGTTTGTCGTGAAACCGGCAGATGAGCTAACCTACCTGCATATCTTAGTCTGAAGCATACCTCTGTTATCTTTCAAGGCATCAAAGCCACCACGTAATTCGATCATTTTACATAGACCGTTCATGTGGTGCAGTGCTGCATCACGATCCCCTAGGGCGCCGGCCGCCACCGCAAGAGTCATCACCACCATGATTGTGGCGTCAGATATCGATCTCATGTCGTCATTTGCCGCTAATCTCTCTTTGAGTAAACTTACGGTCCTAGTAAGATGGGAAAGCGCGAGCGGACCTAGTTTTCGGCTTGATTGCATATCTTGAAAGGTTTGTGTGGTAAAAATCATCGAATGAAGATACACAACGTCGCTCATGAGATGTCCGTACCAGATAGAGTCTCTCGGGTCAAATTTGACGCAGAGCTCAAATGGATACATTCCGTTCTTTATAAGCGTAAAAACTAGAAGATCTTAGCCAGGTGTGGCGCGCGCTCCAGCGCGACGAAAAGTTACATTTTATCACATCTTCCATCATGTATTGCTTCATATCCTCTGGGAAACGAAGCAATGACAAGTCGGAACCTATTTTTGAAGGAATAGGTGCAGCCGGAGTCGATTTTCGTTGATTATCTCCCGAGGTTCCATCGGCTAGATTGATCCAAGATGGTAGTTCCTGGAGGCGCTTCCGCCTGTTTTTCCCTTTCATGACGTGGCTTCTAATAGTCTTGCGGTCCTCTCCACCTGGGCGTTGTGGAGTTGTGGTGATGATGAACTCAACATCGACATTCTGTTCTCTCTCGCTTTCTCGGTCGCGATCCCGGCGACGTGAATATGGTTTCGTATCAGTGTTTTTCTTGCCTTGGGGCATCTTGAGAAGAGGTTAGGATTTGCTGTTGAGGAGGTTCTATTGCACCCGTGAACTCCGATTTAATTGGGTCTGCACCTCAAATTCGGAGCTGCAGAGTCACGAGTCAAGCAAAATGATCAGACAACACCTCAAAAGCCACCAAGTGCCACCTCGTAACCAATCAGCAACAGCTCAGCTGGTGATTGATTTTGAGTGAACAGGCTGATTCCATGATGTGAAAACCACGAATTGCATGGGAGGTAAGTACCACCGTAAGTACTGATGGCCGCTACTGAGGAGGGAGCTCGACATGAAGGTAGATGTCGGGACTGATAAACCATGCAGGTTTTGGAACAGGCTTGCTTGCGTGGATCCGGCGGCCTAATTAAGGTGTATCGCCTCACGCTATTCGTCAGCTTACTACTCAATGCCAAGACTGAATTGATGGCCGTATCGGGATTAGATCGCTTGTGAGATTCCTTGATGTGCCGAGATATTCATGCTCTTCTACTATTCTGAGCAGGGTAGCAACTCTATCATGGGGTTTTCACTGGACCAAAAATACATCTTCAAGCCCATCCAATATCATGCAACTAAGAAAATTAGCAAAGGTACGCGGCGGCGTCTCCGAGCGGGCCCGAATACAATGTCCGGTCACTGATGGTCTAAGCCAAGCATCTAGTCCAAAAGAGGCTTCTTATGAGAGCTTGGTGTTCATGACCGATTAAATACTACGGGCATCGAATTACCCGATGTGTCTTAAACTGGCGCCTTACAATCTTGCATATATATATATATATATATATAAGGCTCTTGATTGCGGCCGCTGACGCTTGCCAAGCTGCCAAACCCCATTTTCTTCAAGAGCCATAGAACCACCAGGTTTTTGAGGGTCACTCTTTACTAAACAACTCCAAAAATGGTCGGATCTAAGGATATACCACCTCGAACGGAAGGTGTAAATACGATCATCCTCAAGTCTATGTGCACAAAGATCAAGTTCCCCCCTAAAGACACCAACTTGACTAGCATGGTAGCCATCGTGACTGGCGCCAGCAGTGGTCTTGGTCTCGAATGCAGCAGACAGATGTTGTCTCTAGGGTTGTCTCGTCTCATCATTGCCGTTCGATCAGTAGAGCGAGGCGAAGCTGCTGCTGCCAATTTACGAAAAGCCTACCCCAAAGCGGTAGTAGACGTGTGGACATTGGAAATGGAGTCGTACCAGTCAATCCAGGATTTCGCCCATAGATGCGAAACCGCCCTCGTTCGCCTTGATATCGCAATCCTGAATGCGGGCCTCACCCAGTCCAAGTTTGGTATTGTTCCTTCTACGGGGCATGAAAGAACAATACAGGTAAATTATCTATCCACGATGCTTCTCGCCATCCTCCTTCTTCCGATCCTCAAGGAAAAGACTGCAAGTTCCCCTGGCCGCATGACCATCGTCAACTCTGGAGTATCGCTTACCGCGAAGTTTCCAAACCATGCGCAAAGACCGCTACTTCGGTCATTCGACGACACCAGCATTACACCCTGGGATCCCATGGAGCGTTATTACTCGTCAAAACTTCTTGGGCAACTCTTTTTCGCCAAGTTGGCTGATTATATCAAGGCTGATGACGTCGTCGTCAACATCATTGAGCCTGGATTGATCAAAGGCACTGGATTGCATCGTGATATAACAGGTATCAACGGAGCTATCATGGCTGCTTTTAAAGCAATAACTGCAAGAACTCTTGAAGAAGGCGCCGCAGTATACATTGATGCTGCTATTGTGAAGGGAAAGGAATCGCACGGGTGTTTCCTTATGGATTTCGATGTCAAGCCGTGAGTTGTAACCCTTTCACTGAACAAGGAAACCCAGCAAGGATTGTTAACTGATGTTTCTCGCCTCATAGTTTTGCCGCTTTTGTGTACAAGCCTGAAGGACAGCTCGCCATGGACCAATTGTGGGAAGAGACTATGGAAGAGTTCAAATTTGCGGGGGTTCAGGAAACATTGAACTCTCTTGCGTGAGCAAAACCAGGCTGTCTGTGGGTACGCTGCTATACACTCGTCACTTTAAGTTATAAGAATGTCAAATTTTCTATTACTCAATTGAGCACATATAGCTTCAGCTTAGGTGATCGTCTCGACAACAAAGGTGACATCCCCATTACAGGCACCTCTGAATGAGTGGCTTTAAGCTCGTAGATATGCCAGTCATGGAATCTTAAAAGAGGGAGCGTGTGCAGAACTTTACTCGCCAGTTCATTTACATGGTTCCTCGATAGGGAAATCAGCCATCTAGGGGTAGAACGGACTGAAGAATAAGCAGTGATACGCAATATGGAGGGCTCTACCCTCGCTCAAATAGTATTTCCCCTGAATAATATCGCCAATGGTCTTTCACAGTGGTGGAGTATCGGCAAACATATTAAGGAAACCATCCGGGTTTCTGGCACCCTTAGGTTTCACTTCGTCCACCTTCTTCCTGATTTCAACTTCTTCCTATGAAAGCCTCACCTTCAAGGCTCCCAGATTCTCCTCCAGATAATTGATATGCTTGGTTCCTGGGATTGGTATGATGTCTTCTCCTTGAGCCATGAGCCAAGCAAGCGCTAGCTGCCCGGGGGTGCACCCCTTCTTATCAGCAATGGCCTTGAACTTCTCCACCAATTCCAAGTTCTTCGGAAAGTTCTCGCTACTGAATCGGGGCCAATTACGCCGAGAGTCATCCGGTTCGAAATCGTCAAGCGACTTGAAACGACCTGTCATGATGCCTCGGCCAAGAGGGGCATAGGCGAATGTGGATACACCAAGCTCACGGCATGTGCTTAGTAGATTTGTCCCTTCTTCTCCTTCGATGTCCAGATCCCATGGATTGTACTCCACCTGTACGGCGTGGATTGGATGAATTGCATACGCTCGGCGTAAGGATGTAGACGAGCATTCAGAAATACCAAAGTATTTGATCTTTCCTTCCCTAGAGACGCGGTCAGTATGATGTTGCTCCTTAAATATAGCCAAGCACCTACTCCTTCAATTGAACCAGAGCTTGTACCGTTTTCTCAATCGGAGTTACCTCATCAAGGCGATGAATGTAGTATAGATCAATGCTCTCTACGCCAAGTCTAGAGAGACTCCGTTCACATGCTTCACGGCCGTACTCGGGCGTGCTATCAATGACCACACTGTAGCTACCATTCTCGCCAAATTTTACTCTCAGGCCAAACTTTGAAGCGAGGAAGATATCCTGTCGGCGCTCCGGATGTAGTTTGAACCACTTGCCGACGATATCTTCACAATCACCGTATGCATCGGCGGTGTCCCATGTTGTGTTTCCTAGCTCCCAAGCACGGTCAAGCAGAGCAAGACGCTCCTCATCGGTGCTGTCGATCCGTAAATATATCGTGAAGGAAAATAGAAGGACAGACCACTGACCCAACAGATCCATATGCAGCCCCGATGCCCATCAAACCAAAGCCCATTTTGTTGATAAGTGGGCCATCTTTTCCCAGTTTCCTCGTGGGAAGCTGGACTGGTGGGGCCATTGTGTTTTGATGGAGAAGCTGTCTTGGAGAAAACCTGATCAATATAGACTTCGATACGTTAATATGGCTGAAGAAACCTGGACCGAGTGATACGGTTTAGTATTATTCTATACTATGGCCTTGAGGCAAGTGCCCTTTTATAGGACACTTCTTGAAGTCGAACCAGAAACACGATCCATAATCCATTATGCATCATGATCAAGGGAGTGGGACATGGCATCTACCTGTGTGGACCATTTGCGAGCGATGGCTTAAACTAAAGCGTCCCCGAAGCGAATCATGATGCAGTATGCCAGCCCATTAGTGTCCCACGGCGACCCGTGGGCTTCCACAGTTGTAGACTTGACTTTATGCACCAAACGTGAATCGTCGCCTTAAGACCGGGAATGCGGCCGCATCGGCCGCACCCACCACCCCTAGGCCCTGAGCCCCAAAGCGATGACAAAGCCCGTGTCGACCTGCAATGCCCGGGTTCGAGCAACGACAGAACGCGGCTCGAAACGATATATCCGAGCCCGAAACTGCGATACTGCATCTCAAGTTTCTTGCTCTCTTTTATGAAATGGAATTCAATTGGCTACCGCTTGCCACTGGTCGCAAGCCTTTGAAAGCGAAGAGCCGTTCTTCTAGCCTGTGAGCTACTAGGTAATGGAAGGATTTGCCAAGTAACTACCTCAAATCACTGGCGTTATTAGCAAGTATCGTGTGCCAGGTTCTGTCCTCCAGATCATAATACAATTATCATGAGGTACCTTAGTTCCCGAGAGGATGCCGGCTCGAGATAGCCGTATAGCGGCACATAGAACACATATCATCCCGAAGCTTGGTTGGACAGCCCTGAAGACACTCTGCTTTGTCTCCCTGTTTATAAATCTTACATGATGTCGAAAGCATGTCCAGTATTCGTAGACTCCGCAATGCGACGTCCAAGTACAACAACTATGGTCACGGATCTGAGGACCTCATCCTCAAAATCCACGACGTACAGCAGGCAATCATGTGATACATATTTCCCTGTCTTTGATGTTTGCTAGCCTGTAATGGTGGTATTTACCTCAACAAGACAACCCACCGTATAGATCGATCCGGACTTCAAGCTATGATATCGGGCTAGTTGCCGATGCCTCCTGAAGCTGACCACTCCCATGCCCGACTGATATTACAGTGCCATGAGAAAAACGACAAGAATTTTCACTGCTCGACATCCTCCGCATATCCCTCCTCCTCTTCTTCCTCGTCATACCCTTCAGCCTCGTCTTCGTCCTCGTCACTGCTTCCTCCCTCCCCCTCACTCTCGCCTTCGCTTCCCGGGTCGTAATCTTCCTCATCCTCCTCATCCTCTTCGTCGATAAGTTGCTGCTCCGCTTCTAGCTGCGCCTTTTGAAGCTCGGTCATATCGTCGTCATGGCCATTTGCGTCTGCTCCATTCGCCGCATCGCCCTTCTTAGCCCCCTTTGCGTTCTCTGCCAGCTCCCTCTTCGCCTTCCTCCTCTCCGCCATGCTACGGTCTTGTAGCCCGTGCCTCTTGACCCATGATTCATCGATACCAGCATAGTCTTCCTGGTCGAGCATGGCGAACTCCACCTCTTCCGTCTTCTCCTCTCCAGCTTTGTCGCTGACATCGATGTCGACAACAATATTGAACGTTCGTTGCAGCACGCTGGTGTAACTGACGGCTTGAATGCGATCAATGGGCATGAATAGCAGGGGCTTCTTGAAGCCCCACAGGATGCCGTTGGGAAGGAAGAAGAGGTAGCCATCTTTGCTCCCTCTGAAGCCCTTGACGTGCACAGCACGTTCATTGGGTCGATGTGCCTGTCGCTGGACGCTGTGGAAAATCCGAGGATCTGTCGCTATGATCTGCGTGTGTTTGTTCCCGGCTGTGCGTAACTGGGTCGTGATCGCCCAATGAAGAAGTGACGAGTAGGAGTCGGAGACCGCTGCAGCAGCGCTGGCGGCCGAGCCGCCTACAGAGTTTGCTTTGGGGGCGGACGAGGGCACAGTGAATAGGAAAGGCTCGATATCGCTGGGTGGCGCATTCTTGATCGCCGATGCGACACAGGTCCCTTGCGGGAACAAGACGTAGTTGTATTGGAGCTGAGCTTTCTCAGGGACGGGAACATAGAAGGCATACTCTGCAAGTCAGGCTGTTTAGCTCTGCATCATCGGGGGCGTAGTCCATGTGTAACGTACCAATATCTTTCCACGGGTACACGATGCCCTGAACAGGCGTAGTTGTCCCAGATGTTCTCGCATACAGATATGATTGTGTGAAGCAGATGTCATACTTCTTTCGTTGTGGTATGGATACAGAAATCTCCTTGATCTCGAGCAGGACAGGCTCCTTGGCAGCAGACTCAGCGAGTTTGATGAGATTATAACCCGGGGCGCCATTTGCAGGCTGAGGCGAAGGCTCGCCGTTTGGTGGTCCGCTATCGACTCTCCGTCGTTTCGCTGCAGGCTCGTCTGGATGGGGTAGTTGCTCGAAGAGGAAGGAAGCGATATCGTTGAACAAGCCGACCCGTGCGGGTGTATCTAGTAGGACGTAAGATGTCAGTATATGCCCAAAGCGCCGCAAAGTTGATGTTATCCCATGTCGATTGAACAAGACAGCATACGAACCTGCTGCTTCCTGAATGCGGCCGACTAAGTCGGGTCGCGCATGAAACACGAGGCCTAACCTCTGGGTATCCAGAGGAGGCGCGTCCGCCATCTCGTGAAGGTGCCGGTCGCGAGCTGCTTGCTGCAGTCTACAGTCGAGAGGCTTCACAAATGTAGTGTTCGGTGGTGAGGCTGAGCTGAGTTGAACAAGGCTGCGCTGGGCTGCGCTGAGGTGATTTGCACGATGATCGATCGGAAGAGAGTCGCAACAGTTGGTATGAGAGTATCGTAGCGGTACGGTCCACCGGCACTCAAAGCTGCTTGACGCGTTGATGGGATTGGTGAAAGGCGATCCTCCTACGACGGGGCTGGCCTTTACCTGTTATGTCGGTAGACGGGATCCAAAAAGTAGCCAGGTACTTAAATCAAGGCCAGGCAAGCAAACGCAGGCAAGGCAGGGAATATAGGTACTTCCAACTTACTGACTAGTGGGTTGATCATGTGACGCAACTTTGGCGCTACACCTGAGCAGAATGCCTTGGTGCCAGTACCTGAATGGGCCAGGGAGGAGATTCGTTCACTCATTCATAAGTCACCGAAGACAGGCGGCAGAAGAGAAAGGAGACGAGAGACTGCGGAATCATCGCTTGTATTTCTCATTCGCTTATGACTTTCCATAACGTGTATGAGTGTTCTCGCTCTAACCTATCCTGCCGGCCAACTTTACACTACATAGATACCGGTTTGTAGCACTGACAGTCTAACACCCTTTTCCAATCCGTCTCTTGATTCTCTCTTCTGTTGTTGCTCAGCCATACTCAGCCATACTCAGCAACACAGCACCCTAGACGAACGATTGCCACGATCGTGAAGACCCGGTCATACAATCTCATGATCCTTGGATTGGGTATGACAACAAGATGATTCCTCAGAGAGTTACAATCAGCGGATTGATGCTGCAGCAAATGTATCAAGATATTTATAAAGAGAATAATCTCTTCACGTCCTTGGGGCCGCTCAGCAGCTCTTTTGGACCCAGCACCTCTTCTCTGTAGTCATCGTAAAGCTTCGTAGCAGGTGTCTAGCATTAGGTTGTCAATGCATGGTCTCTGCTAGGGGTAATCATCGCACAGCTTACCACATCCATGTCGTGTGTATTCTTAAACTTGCATTGCTCCCCAGCAGGGCAATATCCCCCGTCATATATATTCCTACAATGGTGGCCATTGACACAATCAAACCGTCGACATGACTGCATGGCGTTGCAGGGATTGCCACGGCTCATGTGTCGTTGGTAGAGCTTTTCTTCCCCTTCGAGAGGCTCGCCATGCTCGTGTCTGCATCTACTGCCGTTGACGCAGCTGTATAGTTGTCAGCGGTTTTTTTTCCTTTCGAGTCATAGCTGAGAATGAGATAGCAGCAGCTGATTCTCTTGGAACTACTCAAAGGTGTTGCCCTTCTTATGTTAGAGTAAAGCGGGAGACAACTTACAATCCATTTAGATGGTAGAAGTTGCAGAAGTTTCTCCCCTGCCGTCTTGTCTTCTCCTTATACGAAGCTTCTGCCATGGGATCGGCAGGTCGCAGTCTTTCGTCCACTCGATCGCGATCTGCATTGAGCAAAATATACTTCTCATCAGGGTCCCTCTCCATGGCCGGCGCAGCGTAAGCATCTCGAGGCGACCCCGTTTCAGCTACAGTGGCGCGCCGTTCTCTACTATTAGCAGTGATAGTAGAGAATGGCAGTGATGCCGGTGCAGGATTGGCGTAAGCGCCATTTGCAACCGGTCGTGGCTGGCTATCGGGAAGAGGTTCAGAACGGAAAACAGCCGGGAAGCTGATGCGAGACAGGCCGAGCGCTGTGAAGCCGCGCTGTGCTGCTTGCGTCTCAATCAGAGTCAGCTTCTTCGCGACGGCATCGTCCCGCTTGTATTCCTCCAAGAAGTTGAGATAGCCGTTGTCATTGCAGGGACCAAAGAACAGGTGTTTACACTGGTGTAGCCGAATCATCGCCCGCATCATCTCCGTGATCTTGTGGTCTGCTCTCTCCTTGCCATAACCTACATCTACGAAGGAGAAGAGAGGCTGCGAGAGACCGAAACCAATGCCAAAGGATGTTACGCTATTCTGAGGATCTCTGATGATACCGCAGTTCCTGAGTTTCTTGTTGAGGCCGTCAGCCCCGAGGAATACTTGGACAATGATCCGCCAATCTTCAACGTTGGCAGCAGGATATTGCCTTTGGAGATAGCTCTTGATGTCGGCTCGGAGTTGATAGGCAGCTTGGGAGCCACCGTCTTGGCCCTGGGCGATGAAGTCATCCTTAAAATAGGCACCATCACCGTCAATGGCAGCATATACGAAAGAATTGGACTCCTGCCGCTTGTTAGCTGTAAGGGAATCCAGTAAGAGAAGAAGGGGTGCCGCCCACGGTGACAAGCTTCAGCTGGCGAAGCTCGGAGTCATGTTCTTTGGCAGTCTTCTGCCACATCAACCGAGTTTCGCGTTCACTCTCGTACTCGGCTTCTTTATGCTCGTAGAGCTGTTTCAAGTTATTATATTTAATGATAAGCTCCTGGACCATGTCATTGCGATCTTGGTCGAATTTGCGAAACGCATCAAGTCGCGCGAGGTACATGTCCGACAACTCGTCGTCGTCGCCGAGCTTGCGCTTCTTGCTGTTGTTAGCAGTGAGATCATCGTCGTGGCGGTTCATCTTGATTAGTTAAATATCATTATTATAAGATATTAAATGTGTTTTGAATTATAGGCGCCGAGAATATTATAACGCTTGCTGGCTTCGTCGAAGGTCGTGTGAGGGTTTATTGACGCTGAAAACTAAAGACAACTTCACCGCGCAGATGAGAAAAGTAAGATCATCCCGAATCCTGATCATTCTGCGCAGTGGTGGGTTCGAGCGGCGGGCCTGGTTATAAATAGCTGAAATTGCACTTAGTAAACAATCATCTAGGTGACCCAAACCACCTGAGGCACCTGTGCTTTAGTGGGCAACCATTTCTCTAGCGGGTTAGATTGGCTTAGAACCCAGCCCGCCCGCAGCGAAGGTCGATAAGCTCCCGGGGCCCGATTAAGAAATTTCGCGATTTGGAGTCTCGATAGATATCTGGCGTGCATCACGCAACATCATTGGACCTCATCTTGAATTCTCCCCTTTTGTCGCCCAACATGGTCTCAACATGCAGCAAGATCTTGTAGATCTCGCCTTCCTCAGCATCAACGAAGAGAGTCATCATCAGCCTCCTCTCTCAGCAACTACCGCCACAATGAAAGAACACGCCGCTGGAGCAGCCGACGACGCCGCGGCGGCGCAATGTCCCGTCGACCACAAATCTCGTGAGGCCTGGATGGCGCAGGCCCGAGCTGCCCAAGGAGATCTTCCGCCAAACCCACACGCACAACCGCACCCACATGCCAGTTACCCGACCGCGCAATCATCACAGCCGTCAGGCAAAGACGCCGCCTCGACTCCGTCCTGGGGCTGGCGCATCCCCTTCTTCGGCAGCTCCCCTGCCGCCACCACCACCGCACCCCCGAACCTGCCCTCGACAACCTCATCGCCGCTCGGCACTCAGCGGGAGGTGTCTTCGATCCCGCGATCATCCACGCCCGGCGAGTCATCCTGTCCGGTGAACCACGAAGTCGAGACGGGCTCGGACGAGAAGTCCGGGAACTGGATCTACCCCTCTGAGAAGATGTTCTTCGACGCCATGAAGCGCAAAGGCCACGGCGCGGAGGCGGCGGACATGAGGACGGTGGTTCCGATACACAATGCCGTGAACGAGAAGGCGTGGGCCGAGATCAAGGAGTGGGAGAAGCCTTACGAGAAGGATGGAAGGTATGTGCTTCGCTGATTCCAAGTCAATGTCAATGTCTTGGGAGCGCAATTCCCCCTTAAATATGCTAATGCGTCTTGTTGAATAGCTGCCCCGGTGGCCCGAGGCTGCACTCCTTCACGGGCCTCTCGAGCAATATGTCACCCAAGGCTCGACTGAATACACTCCTCGGCTACACAGCGCCTTTCGATCGTCACGACTGGGTTGTGGATCGCTGCGGCACAAAGGTCGAATATGTCATCGACTTCTACGCAGGTAGTTCCAAGGCTGGCGGAGGACGGGCCCAGGGAAAGGTCAGCTTCTATCTTGACGTCCGGCCGAAGCTGAACAGCTGGGAAGGCGTCAAGATGCGGGCTGCGAGGGCTCTTGGCATCAACTAGCCATGCATACGCACTGGAGACAAAGCAGAATGCTTCATCGTGTATATCGTTGTAATATTATACTAGGATCTCTACTACTCCGTGATCTGGTCGGGCAGGTCTTGGGTTTGGCATAGCGCAAGGAATTCATTTCAATGGACACACAATTAGACGGCGCTGAATGGCGCAGCTGATGGTTGAATCGTTCATTTCTTTCAATGGTATCTCACAAGAAAAAGAGGTATCTATCTCAAGATCCTTGACGTCTCAGTCCTCAATATTTCGTGACAGAGACTGGGCGCCGCTCGTATAGGCAGACCTAGCAGGACCTAACACCACCAACGCCGATGTAATCAAACACGCCCTAATCATGCTTCGTCTCTTGGGGATGGCTCTGGTGGAATGGGCCGAAATGGTCTTTCTCGTTTATGGCGGGTACTGGGAGCACACAATCAGCTAGGAGGTTCTCTCACACTCAATATCAACAAGAAACAACATGATCATCAAGCTCATAATTCGTATCCTCATGATGTCTTCATGGTACCTGATTTGAGACGAGGCACAGCAAGGGAAAGAAGGACAGAAGGAAATAGGAAGGAAAGCTCGAAGAGGGAGGGGAATCAAGGAGTCTACATGCCCTTCTTTCCGTCACCGCTGCGCACTCTGATAGGGCTGCGGGTCTCGAGTGCTCCATTTTCCACCTCCCATCCCTTGGCCTTCAGAGCCTCCATGATTGTCGACTTGGTTTCTCGATTGGTATAGCCAGCAGGGAACTCGTTCTCGAAGTGACTACCAAGGCCATCCTTCAGGGCAGTGTCGAAGTGATAGGCGTGAGCGACTGCGTCAAACCAAGCCATTAGCGGGTCATTCACGGAGTGCTTGCCCTCCTTGAGCGCAATCTTGATGTAGAATGTAGGGCCCCAGTGCCAGATCCCCATGAAGTAGTCCTCTGTATCGAAGATGTATCTGTGGTAGCCCCAAGGCTTGAAGGACATCACGTTGCCGTATCCTCCGAACTCGCAGAACCCCGAGTACTCGCCGCTCTTGGACGACATGTTGCCGCGGCCTTTGCGCAAAACGCTTTCGCGCCTAGCCACCTCTGCGGGAGTCAAGATGGTATTGGACTCGAGCCACTCGCGAAAGACGATGGTGGCACGCTGACGGTTGAGGGTGCGCATCTTAACACACCGTACACCGCAGTAGTTGGTGAAGAGATGGATGGAGACCAGAATCACCATCCACGTCCAGACGGCCTTCTTGCCCTCGACTATGCGGACCAGGAGGGTACCGGCCAGCATCCCCATAAGACTGACGATCGTTTCCTGGGAAGCCTCCTTGGCATTGAGCTCGGCAAGATTGCCCGTCTTTGCGAAGTGCGCAGACAGGGTAGCTTTGCTGGCGCTAGCGGCGACTCCGCACAGGGAGCGCAGAATGGAGGCAGTGACCATGACGGTGATCTTCGGGAAGAGGGGCAGGGCAGGCAGCAGGAGGTCTAGTAGCTGACCGCCATCGTTGAAAATATCAGCAAGAAAGCGGTAGTATTTGCACTCTGGTTCAATGGCCTGACCCATCCTATGAGCGAACAAGATTGTCGCAAAACGGGAGAATGTATCCTGGATGATCTTGAGAAGCAAGGCCGCAGTGGGCGACTGGGAGGCATTTCCAACGCCGAGACCCTCAAGAACAGCGCGATTAGCGAGGAGGGAGGTGATGGAGGAGGAGAATGCTTGTAGGGAGTCGTAGGTCTGGTAGGCGAGGTAGTCGTCGGTGACGGTATGCGGGTAGCCGGCGGGGAGGAAGGCGTAGAAGATGGCTTTGGCCAGCGGTGTCTTGGTTTTCTCCTGTGATGCTTGTCAGATTTTCCCTTGAATCCATGTATTTATCAAGTCCAGCACAGCAGTCATGGATGGCGGGAGAGGCGCGGGACTCACAATCTTGAGGCTTTCCTCTTTCTCGGAGTTGGTGTATGTGCAGAGCACATTGCCCGACTCGTCGATGTCGGCTAGCTTACTCATGATGAGATGCGTAGCATTAGGAGGGCGATATTATACACCAGTCAAGTCGATTGACGAACACGGAACAGGATTGGTAGATCGTCTAGTATGTCAGAGGATAACGGCAGAATACGGACGGCAAACGAGTGACGAGATGCGGCGCGTGGAGGCGATGGAGAGCTTGATCATCTCATGTTTGGAGAGGTGCTGGTTTTTATTTGTGCGCAGCAGATATCAAATCGCTCCTTCGTTCCGGTTCTGACTCGATCCTGGCCAAGACAGGGGAGGTCACAGAGGCAGGCGAGCTGTCCGTCTGCTGTTACTTCAGATTGATAATGGAGGCGCGCCTGAAGAGAGATTGATGCTTCACATTTGTAGTGGATTAAGGGAGGACCGGAATTCGTGGGTTGGGAAGAGAGCTTAGAGAATGTAGGAAGGTAGCTCGTAGGTAAGCACGCAGGGCACGTAGTCAACACAAAGATTGTCGATAATGTCCTGTCCTGGTCTCGTTGGTAAGATGGAGGAGGATCGACGTTTTGGGAGGAGGCTGAGTTGCGTATCCTTTGCCAAGTGTGGTGAGGTGTGGTGAGGTCGAGCTTATTAGACCAGGCAGGTGTTCAAGGTGCGAGTGACGTCGCGCCGCGCGGTGGGTAAACGGAGGCGCTGTTCCTGGGGAAAGAACACCTATGGCAAGCCCCCGCCAGACGCTAAGATAAGCGGCCCTGGTGGCCCGTGGCATCCCAAACCGCAAAAACATCGGTGCTGTAGGTAAACATTAAACATTGACGGCATGCGTGCTTCCAGGTTGCCGGATATCACTACTGATACTGATGTGACGGCAATGACAAGAACAAGACATTCAACAATGTCACCGATACTTGACACTATGTGGTGCCATCGAGTGGCATGAGCTTTGATTGCGTCTATAAATGCAATTTGTCTTGTTAACCGCCCCGACTACCTAGGTAGGAGGCCGCGCACTTGATCAGCGATGGGCTAACATCACGCTCCTAATGTCTATTCCATATACAGCACTTCGAGTGATCGCCTCGGGGTATTCTTGCCGAGCATTTTGAAACAAAGATCTTCCATAGGCACGTCATCAATGGGATCACCTGTCTGCTTCACCGCTGGGCGGGTTGTCCGCTTTCCGTGACGAGATACTCGTCCGTCTTCAACGGCCCCTCGCCCACGCCCGTCATGATGACTCTACTGATTCCACCCTGCAATTGGCCCGCGGCGGCGTCGTCCACCACCACGTCTGACTTCAGGCTGGCCGCATTGGCCCTCCAGCCACCCACAGAGCTGCCGACCAATGCGTAGAACGTCCCGACCACGGCGGCCTCGTCTTGCTCCAGGTAGTACACCACGCAGTTCGGGCCCGCGTCGAACGTGTACGCCGCCACGGTCTTGCCGGCGGCCTCGTTGATCTTCTCGACGGCGCGCACTGCAGCCCTCGACACGTCGTTCATGTAGAAGATGGGCGGGTACGTGTCGGCGCAGCAGGCGTGGAACGAGTTCGAGTCGCGCATCGTCACCTCCGCAAACGCCGCAAAGTCCCTGTCCCGTATCGCCTTCTCCATCGTGTCCATGTTCGCCGGCACAATCTCCGCCACCCGCTGCTTGAAGAGCCCCGACGTGGCCACCGTCTGCTGCATGCCCGAGGTCGAGCCCACCGCCTTCTTCGCGGCCGATGCGACCAGGATCAGCGCCCGCATCTCCGGCCATTGGCTGGCCGTAGCAACCTGCTCTGCCAGCGAGTCTGACCCGTCCTCCTTGCTGCCCATGCGCCACGCCACATAACCGCCAAACAGGCTTCGGCACGCCGAGCCGCTGCCTTGGCGGGCGATTAGACTGAGCTCCGCGGGGGTGTCTGGCAGCTCGTACAGGTCGGCAATGGCACGGACGAGGGCGGCAAAGCCTGCGGCTGAGCTTGCCAGGCCGGCGGCGGTAGGGAAGTTGTTCTCGGAGACGAGGCGCAGGGGCATGGTGGAAAGCTTGGGGAGCGAAGAGTCCTTCTCCTCGAGAGCGGCACGGCGGGCACGCAGCGCACGCAGGCAGGCCTGTGTCCTGGCGCCCGAGATGTCGGAGGATTCGCCATTAAGGAGCAACGAGTCGCCTTCGGAGCTGGAGTAGGATGCGCTGCAGGAGGCGGTGGTGAGTGTGCGCAGGTCGGCCTGGGAGAGGGTCACGGAGAGCGAGGAGTTGGTAGGGAGGTTGAGCTTGGCATCACGCTTGCCCCAGTACCTAGTCGAAGCAATGTAGTCAGCATTTGGCGATAGAAGATCAGAAATAGGAGGCGGGGGACTTTGGGAGCATACTTGACCACGGCAATGTTGACGGGGGCAGTGGTGCTCGCCCGGTAGACCTTGGTCTCGGAGGCCATTGTTGCCCTACGGGATGCGGGAGAGGGAGGCTCCTGGGGGCAATTGGCTACCTGCGAACAACCGGACCCTTGAGACCAGCAAGCAGGCCTCTATGTTTTGAAGCTGGGGTGAATATCACCGGTGGTGCCTGAGATGCTTCAAAGTCTCGTGGTCTACAAAGCAAAGCTGGTGGCGGTCAAGAATATCAAAATGCTAGCCGCTGAAGAGCCCAATGGACACGCCAATGGCTGCAGGTGGATGGTGGGGTCAAATCTTGGTGGGCTGCCCGCCGTCCCCTATCGTTACTCAAGGTCCTGCTGCATGCCACATTAGGCCTAGCGCAGGGGTCTTCTGTTCCTGGCCTAATAGTAGACTCTCCTTGGACCTACCTGTGCCTCTCCAATCATCAACGTTCACTGAGTTTGGTGCGGCCAGATTATCTGGGAATCGCGGCTATCCTTGCTCTTCCCAGCAGGAGGGCTAGACTAATACAAGATCCGCATGTGAGGCGCCTTGACTTGTGACGCTCTCCACTGCTTGACTTCGATCTTACCATCACTCCGAGCAACCTTGAATATGTCATTTCTTGATCGGCAATATTCAGCATCTCCTCCTGGTCTTGGGGTGAGATTCTATCATATCCCTAAGAATCGGGGTTTTTTTCCCATAAGAAAGAGACCTGCCAATCTTTTACATGGATCGGTACAATCCAACCAGGATCAGAGTCATGTGAGCCACTTGCTTTATGGGGGTTCTCTATCTAGGCCGATGGGCTGCGATACAACTCCACCAGCGTCACCAGACAGGAAGTTGCATCGAGCCTCAGGGTGTATTAAGTAGCAAGTAACAATTATCCGTCCTTTCCATGAGGAATGGCAAGTGGCCATTTAAATGACTAGCCTTGTATACATTGATAAACGTGCTTGTCTGAAAGCTGGTAGAGGCAACTTAGCACCTCGGTTTGGTTGCAGTGATGGGTTTGTATTTCCTTCGAACTTCAAGGATTTGAAGCCGTATAATAAATTGAAGAAATAAGAAGTTGTCGTTCAGTAGGAACACCTCGTAGCATTATATTTTATAGAGGAAGGACGACGTAATTTCACTTGTCCTCATATGAGCGCCATTTTAACCGGGTTCACGAACCGTGCCTTGTTCAATATGACCTCCACCTGTGGCTCCCTACCTACGGACACATCTCCACCGATAATCTTCCATCCATGTGAGGGAAACTGACGTAGAACAAATATCGAATGGCCTCCTCGAAGAAGGGCAATAAAGTCGCCCTTCTGTATTTCTTTGGGAGCAAGGCCCACGATTCCATCCGTGGTGATAAATAAAGATTGGCCCTCACATGTTATTCTAAATCCCTCTACACTCTCGTCGTCGCTGACAAGCCTAGATAGCTTTCCTCTACTAGTGAAGAGTTGGTCGGCATCAATGTCATCGAGCTTGAGCAAATCTAGATATGGTCAATTTGGCATTTAGATGAAGGAGGTTCAAATTTGCTCACTTTTCATAATTGTGGGTGGTATTTGAGATCGAAGGCACAATGGGGCTTCAGGAACAGTGTCAAGGAACTCGACATTTGGTGACATAGCCTTGCATAGATGCCAGTACTCGCAGAGAGAGCTCCACTGATCGCATATCTTCTTTTCACTTTTGAAGTAAAATGCGCTGCCAACCTCTTGGATTTGAGACACTAACCGACCTACCACATAAAGCCGGAGAGGGTAGATGTCAGGAGAGCTTTGATGTACGATTTCAAAGCATTGCGATTGATGCCATTCTAAATATAGTTATAGTGATGCTTCATGTGATGGATATGGAAACTTACTAGATAAATGGACATTGTTATAATGGTCGTTGTTGATGGTGATGTAGTATTCCGCAATGTTGCCACCTCCATGTTCGTTTTCGCGAACCTTTTCACAGTAATTACTTTCGTCTTTGGAGGCCACCTCGTCGTTGTATATATTGGGAGTGGTCCACATTTCCTGGTGTACGTAACCAAATATCTCAAGGCTCGGTAAGGGTGACCGTTGAGAGAAATTGGGACACCATGACGGCATCTCCAGGTTGTGCGGGATTCGTGTAAATAGTAACAAGACAAGACCAATTTCATCCAATAAAGAGCGGCAAAGGTTGATATATAAGTTTTGGTCTGGTTGGTCATAGTCAATCAAATCTATTAAGTCAGCCGTAGGATGTAGTAAACCGAATAAAGCGAAAATGTAATCCTTTGGATTGGATGCTTGATAATTTCTTGTTTCGGATAATAGGTACCAAAGTGCTCGATGAGGACTTTCAATCGACGTATCCCGGTTCGTGTATATGACATATGGAGCACTAGGGAGAACCAGGCGATTGTTATAACCAAATAGGCAGCTTTCGAAGACGCGCCAGGTGGCGACGTCCGGCCCACATACAATCAAGCAATCTTTACTTAATGCACGTTCTTGTAATGTCCAAATCCTCTGGAACCATGGCCGTGACAGTGTTTCTTTGAGATCTTTCTTTAGACCATCCGAAATCGAAGGACGATCGGGAAACTTGAGAGAGAAATGTGAAAGCTTCTTTTTAGGCGAAGATTCTGCTTCAGCTAGCTCTTGGAAGAGTCGCCGACTTTCAGGTGTTGCTTCTCCGAGATACACCAGAACCCTGTTAGCTGATCTATAGATATCCGCCATTACCTTTACTTGAGCTGTCTGTTCGGATAGATCGTTCTGGTTGATACATATCGCATCGACCCAAATCCTTCGCTCGTTGGTGCGGTGACGGATGTTTACAAGAGCATTGAAACAGTTCCTAGTTATCTGCAACCGGTTGTTCTGACCGCTACCGATGCGAATTGTAGTACGGTTCTTGGGGTTGCCCCACGTATAGGAAAGAGCCTCAAACTTCAACGCTGTGTCAGACAGCCTGAATGTCGACAAGTTGCAACGGAGGGCGCTTGTGCGCCGCTTGCTTGGTTGAATGGACAGTAATCGAATGGAGTCTGGATGGCGTAATGGCCTGTAGCGATAATCGGGGTAAGACATGGAGAGGGCGAAGAAGTAGAAGACTGCTTTCTAGTTAAGAGCAGGGTCGGAAGAGGAAGAGGCATGGAGTTGAGTTTGTCGCACAAGAGGCTTTAGAAATTTGAGGTCACACAGAGGTTAGGCAGCCAAGGCAGTTTTGTTGGGCATACCTCATCTCTCAGCCTTGTCCTGGTCGCCTTTACGCTTTTCAAGAACGTGACTGTTCTCATCTGCAGCCCAAACAGAATGTTTTCATTCCTCCAGTACTAGTACTACTAGTAACGTGAAGAGCTAGAGCATTGTGCATGAGGAGTAGTAGATACCCAACATACTCGAGAAGAGACACCTGCTGCACGGCTTTTTAGAGCTGTTACGGGCACAAAGGACATGACAGATTCGCCATCCGCTTCACCTCCCCTTTTGGCAATGAAGACATGTACATGTACCTAACTATCTGCTAAATCTGGTTTGCTTATTCAGCTGTCACCGCCCGGTCTCTTTCCAGGAACTGGAGGGTGACGTGAATAGTTGAAATTACTTCAACCATGCTAGAAGCCAAGGTAAATAAATGTTCTCTACACTGCCGAATTGTTAAGGGGAGTTGGTAACGAAGGCCCGGCGCACGCCTTACTGTGTAGAGCCCCACCACGCCCGACTCTACCTAGGTAGAGTAGAAATAACGTTAACTCCATTTTCCCGCTGACGGATGCTGAACCTACACCTTATAGTAGAGTAATCAGATCTCATCGCTCTGTAGTGGCATACTCTGTAGTGAAGAACGCGTTAGACTTGGACACTCCTCCACAATGAAAGTACAGCGGCGGTGGTGGTCTGTTAGCGCAGCCGAGCCGAGGGCGCGAGCGAAGTCGGCCGTGATCGGCCAGGTCCGAGTGCCATGCCATGGGTGCGGGTAGAGATTTTCAGATTTCGACCGAGCCCATTGGAAGGCCCTACATAGTAAAGTCTGAGCCAGCCCGACTCGGGCCTGGACTGTCTGTCTGGGCAGATGGTCGAACCGTCTCGGACGAGATTTCCCCACGCTAGCAAATTACTGCATAGTGCTGTATACATAGTGTAATAAATGACGCGAGCTGGGCCGGAGTCGAGTCTGGAGAAGATAGGTACTTTGGGCCTTGTATGGAGGAGTTCTCTGTGTCAGTAATGCCCTCAATTTGTTGTGTATCCAAAGAATTACATGAATAGTTAGACTGAGATTTGCGTTATATTCTATGCCAGTTTGATAGTTCACCTCGTACACACCTACCTATAGGCTATAGAAATCCTACCCTACCCACATGCTGGAAATTGTCTCAAAGAAAGAGTCTCTAGGACGATGAAGGGGACGCTACTCTATGGATGAATGGATCGCTACTGCGTACGCATGTCCACGGCAGCTGATTGCATGTGCTCATCCTCGCCGCGGAGGGATACGGCACTGGTACTGTATCGTACCGTTGTACCGTTGCTATATTCGGGATGTGCCCCCCTTACCCAGGCACATGTGAACATGTGAACACTCCTACCCAGTCCCGGCCTGCTTCCGGCATCCCGAGTCCGCAGGGCGTACTGCATAGTAAGGCACGGCAGAACAGGACAGGGGCCAGGCCAGGGGGTTCGTTCTCATCTTATCAGATTCAGATAGAGATGGGGTACAGTACTGTAAGTGACCGGGTGTATGTAGACACAGAACACGCGTCCATTGGCCCATGGATGGGGATGGGGATGGGGATGGTGCCAGTATAGTAAACGACGGCATATGCTTGCATTGATATCCATATATGTGTATGTATCCATGTAGATGTAGATGTAGGTCGGCGCTGGCCGTACGGCACAGAACAGAACAAGACAGAACAGCACAACAATGAGGCAGCAAGACTCCAGTAAGGCGCCATGGAGGTTGGAGAAATGGTATGGGACATGGAACCGTTAGACTCCTCCTCCAGGGACGAAATGGCCTGATGTTGGCGGCGTGCTGCGGGCACCCAGGCCACAGATCCGCCCAACCGGCATCCTCCTAATGCTCCTAATGCTCCTGATGCTCCTCCTAATGCCTTCCCCTCCCCCACAGCAGGGGAGTCTAGCTTCCAGCTTGTGCAGCAGCTTATTGCCGAAGATGGTATGTAGCTACTAATTCCCACCATAGGCTTAGGCACACACACACACACGCACACACACCTAAGGTAGCGAGGGTAGGTATCCAGGGAGCCTCCGGATCTCGGACGTTCGGCGACTGTCTCTAGAGGGGAGAGAGAGTGTGTGTACTATCTAAGTGTGGGTGGGTGGTGGGTGGGAGCTCGGCGTTTTGCATGTGGCAGCCACTGGGTTGAGCGGATTTAGGCACTGTAAAGTCCTTCGTAGCAGGCCCCCAAAGCGCTAAGAACCCTGGCTTACTCGCTGAGCTTGAACAGTGAGGCCATCCGTTTCACTAACGTTAGTTGGCTCAGAAGGGGTGCTACCTAGGGAGGCGTGTAAGTGCGTGCTAAAAAGGCTGAGGAGGAGGAGGAGGAGCTCGGGTCAGAGAAAAGAGAGAGGAGAGAAAAAAAAAAAAAACCCCTCGACCCGCGTGCATTTATCAGCGCACACACCAACCAACCAACACACATAACATCTCATCTCATCTAGCCTTTTCTTCCTCCACCCTCACCCTCACCACCACAAAATACAAGACAACTCACTAAATAAACACCCACCACCGCCGTATATCTCCTCGCCGCCTGCCTCGTCCGCTCAGCGACGACCGACTTCAGCTTCCCTAAAGCAATTGACTCGGCAATTCGCTCAGCACAACAACCTACAAAGCCTCATCTGTTCCCCCCCTCCCTCCACACGCTGCCGGCGCGCATCTCGGGCACTTCCGGACCTCCGCGACCTCCAGAACAGAACAGAGCAGAGCAGAGCAGAGCACAAGACAGAGAAGACAGCAAAAGCTGCCATTCGCATACGCATACGACGACACACCTTATACAAGTCTATAGTCTATACATCCATCATACATTATCGCCATGTTCGCAACAAAGACTCTACGGCAAGCCGCCGCCCACGCCGAGCGAACTCCCCTGATCCGCTTCATCGGCAAGCGCACCATCCCATGTACGTCCGCTGCCCGCCCTCCTCGGGTGCCATGACACTTCCCATACTCGTTGTATTTTCTCTCCCAATGCCCTCACGACTATTCTTTATTCTTTATTCACCTATAGACACATTAGTGAACAAAACAGCTAACAACCCACCCCAGCATCCGTCGACCACTCTCCCCATCCTCACCCGGCCTCGCCCACCCACTCCCTCCCCGAGAACTTCGCCAAGCACCACGAGCAGGCCTCCTCCCACAGCTCCTTCAGCTCCTACCGCGACCACGCCCAGCAGTTCGGCCCCCTCCGCAAGACCATCAAGTCCCCCGCCGACGCCGGCATCGGCGGCACCCCCGGCTCCGACCTGGGCCCCGTCAAGCCCCCGCAGGGCATCTACTTTGACCGCAACGAGCTGCCCGCCCGCTTCAGGCGCACCACCATCACCGAGGCCGAGATCGAGGCCCTCGAGAGCGGCGGCGCTACTCTGTTCGCTTGAAGAAGCTGGCTGGCCGGCTGAAGAGTCGGTCAGGGGTTGGTATGCTTGCGTGCATGCATGCACGCATGTGTTCACATCTACATCCATTGCAACTCAAACCTAGCTCATGATATGCCACCCACAGGCCATCACGGGCCGGTACGCCGGTCATTGGCTTGAGGAGAGCAGGCAGGGGAAGAAAATGGAAGTGAAGAGGGCGGACGAAAAGAAACTGTGTCGATCACCAGGAGAAGCTCACGTCGTGTGTTATGATACGATACCAGAGTCATGAAGTGTACGACTGGTCGGGTTGGTTGGTTGGCGGGTTTCATGATGCGCACAAAAAGCGGCTTCTTCTTATTCTGGGTCAATCTTCTCCTCTTACTACTCCTGCATTGTTGGGTGGGCTGCATCATCGACAGGACCGGGGAGCCCCCCCTCCCCTCCTGTGAAAATTCTCCTTTGTACAAATTGCCGTGGCTTATATATCCCAGGTGTGCGGAATGGCCGAGCTACAACAGAGTGTTGTAGCCGGAGGGAGAGTAACCACCCAGCCGAAAGGCGGGAATGAAGGGTTCCAATCTGCAGATAGTCCACAAGCGATAGAGAGATATAAAATCAACTTCCCCCAAAACGATCGCCGTGTCCAAGACGACATCAAGTCCATTGGCCGTAATATGAGCTCACATCTGTTTCATGATACATGGTGAGAGCAAGGCTCATACTCGTGTTATATTCCAGCCTTTTCATTACCTAGTATACTAAACAAGACCCTCAACATGTCACATCATCATAAGAGAGCTTATTATCTCATCCACTCCTAGGTGTCAGTCCAGCGTTTGGGCTATCAAGCCGTCAAGTTGTCGGGGGTCTTGGCAATCAAATCCAAGAGTCGAACAGTAATCTTGTCTCGGACCTTGCTGCCAACATTATAAGTCACATCCAATGAAACGAAGCCGGCTCTAACATCATGACTGAGGCCGAGTGGAATACTCGGTCGTATTATTGATCCTTCTTAGGGTGTCTAGTTTATCTATGAGTTGGCTCATCTGCTGCTCTGGCGTTCTTCTTCATCGCATCTCGAATCGCCGCGTCGACAGCCTCCACCAGATCAATATGAAAGAACGGCCTGTCCACACCATGCACAGGAGTGAAGCGATGACCCGGAGCCACTACCCCAACATTAGCTCTCCCTCCCCCGTTCTTCTTCGTCTCGCCGCCAGCCGAGTTGGAGTCGTCCGTGTCCACGTCCTCGACATGCACCTGCGCTTTGCTGGTGCTGCGCTCCTCGTCGCTCGCCCTCAGCAGTGCCTCGAACGCAGCCGCACGCCTCGCATCATCCTCCGTCGCCCCAGCAAGCGAGCTGGCAACGGTGTACGCAGGGGACCAGTTGCCGATGGCGTCGGGGTTGTCTGCAGCGGGGAAGCCAAACCCGGCGACGGCGAGTGCGCGCCGCGTCCACCGGTTCAGGACGCCGGCAAAGTGCCACTCTGCCGTCGACGGGGCCGCGTACCGGTCCAGAGTGTTGCGCAGGTCAATCAGCCCCTGGACGCTGGTGATGTCCATGTTGTTGACCGACGAGCAGTCCAGCACGACGGCGTGTAGGAGCGGCCGCTGTTTGCTGGACTCTAATTTCGACACGGGCTTAAATGCTGGGCCTGGATCGTTCCAGAGCCGGTCCTAGGTGTTATATTAGCCATCATACCAAGTAAACTGGCTACAGTTCGGTAGGACATGTCGTACCTTCGCCTTGAGCCCATCATCTGCTCTGGTCGGTCTTGTATTCTCGAGAATGAAAGACAAGATCTGATCAATGTGATGGGCTTGGTTGACGTAGTTGAAGCCCTCACTGAATCGGTAAATGAAGACCCCTGGGTAGGGAGACTCAACACCGACATTGGGATTGGAGCAGTCCTTCCTGTCCAATGGCAAGAACACATCACGAGCCATATCAACCTCCTTTGGGCCAGAACTCCGACTGTCTTCCACCATCTTGTCGGTGGTCCCCGGAGCGAGGCGATGGACTCGGAGTCTGCCGAGGAAACGTCCCTTGCTCCTGGCATTGCGAAGAAGCAGCAGGGCAAATGAAAGACCAATAGTTACGTATATTGACGTCTCCAGGGACAGAAACAGTGCCAGTACCACGCCGACGATCCAAATGATGAGCTCAAATGGCGACAGCTGCCAGTACCTGTAAAGATTTTTCGGGGGCGTCATGAGGTTGCTCGTGGCATGAATGATGAGTCCAGCAAGGGCGGCTCTGGGTATATAGTAGAAGACCGCGGTGAGAGCATATAAAGCCAGCACAAGTACCATGGCACTTACAAGCCCAGCCAGTGGAGTACGGACGCCCGCCTTAGACAGCACAGCTGAAGCGCCGAAGGATCCGGTGCAAACATATCCTCCAACAAAGGGGCCAAATAGATTCGCCATTCCCTGGGCAAGAACCTCCTGTGAAGGATTGATGGTGTAGTTGAAGATGCGGCCAAATGACTTGGCGATGGCAATGTGCTCAATGATCAGGATGATAGCAATTGCTGGAAGTTCAGGGAGGATCAAACCCACTAACTTGCTATCTAGGACTGGTACACCAGCATGCTTGAACCCTATCTCCTCGTGAGAAGTTGTCGCTAGGTGGTCATTAAGGGGACTTACCTGACTGAATGTGACCAACAATATGAAACTTCGACTCCCCTTCAGGGGATTTCCGATGGACAAGATAACTGATGAATGTGTACAGGAGAATGGTGAACGTCAACCTCAGGGATGATATCATGCCCCACATCCTCTTCTTTGTGGGTTGTCTGATCTCCATCCTCGCACAGACATCACGGATGAAGAAGAGCAATGCGATAGAGGTCAGGCCAATGGCTGCATCAAGCTGGGTTCTGGGCAAGCCTTCGAGCGTGTTGAGAATGACCTTGTAAGGCGCCTCCCTTGTGTTCACTCCACTGATACCAAGTGCTACAGGTAGCTGGGTGGACATGATTGTGATGCTTGCGGCTGTCACGAAAGCCGAGATCGGTACGTAGGGGATGAACTCAATGAGCCAGCCCAAACGAAAGAGACCGATGAAGAGTAGTATGGCTCCAACGATCACTGAGAGCGCCTTTGCTATGTCCTCATTTGCGTACACGCCAGGTTGACGCTCCTGGACCGAGGTCACTACCGATCCGACGAGGAGAGATCCAACAGCCGTTGTCTACTTGAGATGTTAGTCCCGAATATACTTCTCCTGAGAGCATATAGACAGGTACTTGCCCCTATAACAATATCCTTTGATGTCCCGAACAGCCAGTACAGCACCGCACCAGTAAATGATGTGTACAATCCATATTCGGGAGACAACTGGGCGAGCGATGCGTATGCCATGGCTTGCGGAACAACAACCAGACCTACAGTGAGACCTTCAAACGAATTAGTAACGCTGTATTTGGCTCCCTGCTTAATCAACTTACCAGCAATGGCATCCCCGAGCAGCCAATGAAGGTTGTACCTGCCGATCCATGTAGCGGAGGGGAAGAGACTATGAAGATAGTCTGCGGCCCCATGCCGTGTAGGAACGAATTGTCGAAGCCATTCTCCTACCGTGGGCTCATCTTCGAAAAAGACATCTGATGTGGCTTGCCGAGCTCGAACATCGAGGTCCGACGGTTGACGCTTGTACCGCTCGTTCGGGTCAATGTGAAGGATTCGTTTCGTCAAAAACTCGACTGGGGCATTGTTCTTCATTTTCTAGATATGTTTAACAATGACAGGGAGGTGAGCTGCTGTCCTTCTAAATGTCCTGGTGCATTGGGGGCTCGAAGCAGCAAAAGCCTAACAATGCTGAAAACAAGATGATGATGTTGCTAATGTGAAAACATTGATCAGTAGGTCAAAGAGAAGGACATAAAGAGAGCCAAACGGCGGCTACACTCCTGCTTCGGGTCGGTTCGAAGGGGCAACGGAGGGAATCGCCGACGGGAAGGCACCACCTGCGCTGCCAAGCCGTCTCATTCTTCCAAGTTTTTCTTATCTACAGGACCGCAACTCCCTGACATGATTACCGGCACACTTCCAAATGGCCGTGTTGTATACCGCTATATACGGGTCGGGTCCGGTAGTCGGTCGTTCATTGATAGTCCGACCGGGGGCGGTAATCGGGCGGCATCGGCTTCTAATCCGGGATCCAGTCCGGCATTGTGGAACATAAGACCGGTTGTAGCACGAAGAGCGGACTCGAATCTTTGTTCAGTCTTGCGTTATCGTAAATTGAATGAAAGGATGCCGTGGTTCATGGATGACTGTAGTCTTTCGACACTGTACCTCATATTTGAAGGTCTGTAAAAATTAGGGGTAAACCGATCAACTCAATAATGGAGAATTCGCACTTCACAAGACGAACAGGATGCCGTGCGCTAATGGCAAGTCTCGTGGGGTTATGAGAGACTAACCCATGCGATACATTTCCTACCAGCCAGATGGCAAAGCATTGTTCATGGATCGAAGTATGGTCGCAGTAGGTTTCTTCTACTCTCGATATATTGACGAGATACTACATGTAAGTCAGCAGTGAAGAATTCACGGCTCATAGCATCGTTTGAATGTTTGCAAATTCAGCAACTGATTCCAGGGGTTATATTGATGCTTCCGTGGGTACTGGCACAAAAGTGACTGGAGAGTCATCTGAGCTGAGGCGAACGAGTCTGACACGACTAGATCACGAAATCCATCCTTCGGACCCATATCCAGAAGGATAAGAACTAATCATGATGAGGCTGTGCGGTACATTTGCTGTTCATAGCGCAACAAATGGTCCTTTGCTCAGTGTGCTCGGCAATTCTCGCTACGGCATGATAAAAGCCAATCACAGGTATCGGTGACAACTGTTCGAGGTATTCTATACCTATGTAGACACGATTGACTTTCCAGTCGAAGCGCAATCGGGTATAAGCTCTGATCGGGTACCGTCTGATGCATGCAAGTGCCCGTCAGAGGCCAAGCGGAACTAGTAAGATCATTTCACTGGGATGGACGCAAAGCTGCGGCCTCGTAGTGTATCTCGAGAAACAATGAGACCAAGATGGTCGTGGTTCCTTCTCGGTCGTAGTCATGATTGTCGCCGGACAGTGCCACGTAATGACTAAGTAGCCACGTTGTGCTCTTAATACCGAACACTCCTCAGCTCGATACTGGTGCATCAGAGCCAATATCGTCCCCATATTTGGTATTCGTCTTCGGTTCCTCGAAACTTGAAATCTATCTCCACAACATCCTGAAAGCCCTCTTTGGCTTTCGGCTCTTTGAAGCGAGATGCGAACCCATTGAATGCGAGCTTTGGGAGGGAAGTCCTCGACTCGGGGTTCATCTGTCGGACTCAGTATTTGGTTTTATAGATACAATAAAATCGCCCGACTTACCGGTCTGTTCATGGCACGGACGGCATCGTTGTGCTCTGCTATAGGGATCGGAGTCTTGAACCACAGGCACCTGATTGGGACCTTGTTTTTTCTCGCCAACTCAATCCATTGTGCCCGGGTGTCTGGGTCTGCGTTCGTATTATCTGTGCAGAAGTCAGACGGCATTACTGTCATTCGCAGATATGATATAACAGACCTATCGCTACAGAATCACCCTCTGACAAGTGATCGGCTGCCGCCCTGAAACACTTGTCCTTGCTATAAAACTTTTGAGTGATGTTGACGACCCGATAGATCAGCAGGACATACCTCTTCAAGATATCTTGGTTCACGCGCTCGTACCCCAAAGGTTTCAGATACTTCCAGTAGAATGTACTTTTGCCTGCGCCAGGGGAGCCACAGAAGAGGACAATGTCCTTGTCATTCTTCTTCTCAAACAAGGGAGTATTCGTCTCCGTGAGACTTGAGGCGGTGAATGGGTAATGAGTCAGGTCGAAATCCCGCGTAAAATCTCGTGGCTTTTCACCCATAAAGAACTCCTCTGGCGTCTGGTAAGTGATCCCAACGTTGGTTGCGAAATTCCTATCCGAACAGCTGAAATCTTTAGGCACTGCAGTTGCGCCTTTGAGCTGAGCCTTTCGTCCTCCAGCATCCCCAACGAAGATGCTCTTGCTCGTGTCGACATCCTCTTGCGTAAGTCCGTAATCTTCGCAGACCTCCTTCCACATTCCTGTACGGGGCTTACGAAACCCATCCTTGCCCGTTGCAGCGTAGAGTGTAAGGGGAATGTCGAGCTGAGAGAGGACCGCGCTGACCTTTTGCTTGAAGGAGGACAGTCGATCTTGAATCGACTTCTTCGGACCTTTCGCATTTCGATCAGGATGAAGCGTAATGCCGCCTTGGTTGGAAAGAATAACAATTCGGTACCTGAAAATAAGTGAAGGGTTAAAAGCCTATTAACACAATGCATGCACGTAAGAGTTTCACCTACCCATCAGTGTGGTAGAGTGAGCGTAGCTTCGCTGGAACAGACATATCCCACCACTTCCAATCTGTCGGGCTGTCGGCATGCTTCTTGCCAGAGGCGCTGGTGATCAGAGTAGAGTCCTGGACAGAAGGTCAGCACTGGCCACGACCATGCTGAACAGCCCAGGATGATCAGCTCGTACCAGGTCAAATGCCGCTATTCGCCGTCGTTTTGTCGCCGATGTGTCTTCTGTGCCCTGTGTCTCCTTTGCTGCGTCGGGCTCGTATCGTGCGACCAGCAAGGTGGCCGGGGTGTCGTTGTCGGGTGCTCGTTCAGACCAGACGACGCGGTCCTTGGGCTTCTGAGAGGTCGGAGTAAAGAAACTGGCAACAGCATTTTCTAGAGACGGATTATGAGTTAGCATTGGGCCCAAGCTGATGAATTAATGCAGGCAGTGTTGTAGTTGGGAGAAAGCCATCAACACCAGTTTGGATTTCATGGTGAAGAGCCTGCTTGGATTCGACGGACTAGGCGGGAACAAAACATACTGGTGACGGTGCTCTGTATCTTACGCTTCAGAGGCGGAGGCGACACTGAGGGGTCATTCTCGTCGGCCGCCCGCTTTCTGGGGACTGGTGTCGGGGCCATGAGATCGTTGTGTCTATTCACTTGGAGGACGAGGACGGATTGCCTAATGGTATTCGACTGCAAGAGAACCGGCCGGCAATGCGCTGGTCAAGATGAGACAATCATTGCAGATCTGCACCTAGTGAAAGCCCAACGTTGCGCAGGCCATGGCACCATGAGGCATCCACCGTGATAGATTCGCTGAGGCACCGCTCGATTGCTGAGGTGAGGTAATTCAAAGTAGAAGGGCTGGTAGGTCGGGTACAGTATCCTCTCAAGCTTCTCGACGAAATGTCTACAAATGTTTCGAACCGCGCTGGTACCCCACCAAAGCCATTGGAGCGAGACGCGGATGACACACGGAAAGGCGTGCCAAGTCATGTGACTACCCAGAGGGCACCCTCTCCGCCAAGTGTACCACAGTAACTCGTACTGTCTATTCTCACCCAAAATGCTATTGGGAAATCTCGGGGAGAGATCTCGTACTCCCTTTACTCCATTGAACCCAGGGAAAGATTGGGGGTAACACGGGATCTGGACAGGCACAGTCCGAATCGATCCCGAGATACGCCCATAATCTGATCACACAAATAGGACGCTGCTAAGAAGATCCTGACTGAAAAGCTTACTGCAGACCAGAACCCAGAGAAAAAAATGCATGCATGATATACAAGGATTTTAGGTTCTCTCTTGGAACGAGCTATCACATGATGTGCCTGGTTGCACCTAGAACATTTTACTCCTGGGTGAGCTGCAACTAGTGCCTCTGGGTTAACAAGGATACGAACTTCTATACTCTAAGTAGTCTTTTTCAAGCTGGCTGTTATAGCTCCTTGAAGGATTCTGGTGATGAATCTAGTTAGTTCTAATTGCGTACAGGCCAGTGCATACCTACAATAACACTTCAGTCGTATGTTTTGTCGATTCTGTGGTTATCAGGCAACATGATCAGATTTTATGTCGTAATACAATGCCGAGGGCTGGCCGTGACCGGACAGAGACCCCACAATCCTTCCTTCTCGCGGCTCCGGGGAACCGGGGCATGTGTCGGGGGATTCACTCGTCCACGAGGAATGCCCCGGAGGTTTCCTCAGTCATAATCTGGAGATTCCGTTGCGGTCGCCTGGGGACGGCCCGACTCATACGAGAGTACCGGTACAGCAATCTCTCCACGTTCTGGCCGCAAATAAGTCACTGGACCAGATGGTCAAAGTCGCGCGCAAGGTGGATGTTTTGAAAAGTGACACGACAGAAAACTGTGCTCGCAATCAGCTTCAGTTGGCATCAGAGGCTCAACCATTGCGGTGTTTGAGATAGGTCAATATTCCAAGTTACAGGTGGCATCCTTCAAAATGGTGGGCACAGAGCTTGCAGTGACCGCAAGACGATGGGCCAATCCGTTGCCTTACCAGGCGAGTGGTGCGAGACGATCGTGAACAAAATGAGCAGATCAATGGTAACCTTCTCCTGTCACTTTAACTATTTTGGTTGGTTCACGGGAGAGTAGCAGTAAGATCTAGATACAGACACATGTACAGGTACTGAACTGTACCATACTGTACGATGCGAAAAGTGAAAAGGCTCGCATGACTTGAGCCAGTCGTCAAAAAACCATCATAAAGGCACCTTTTGAACCTCAAAGGCTCACATTGAGTATCGTTAGAGTATCATCAACGGCAGCAGGTGAAGTGCAGTCTCGAAGACTTCAATCCTGCAAACCATGCCGGTAGTGCATAAGAGCACAAGCCTGCCGTCTTGGCTTCTTGGCTCTGCCAACGGCTCACTCGCAGCTGTCAGTTGCAGTCTTGTCCTGCATCATGTGTGTTGATGTCCTGGGCTATAGCAGACTAGTCCTTGTCGGGCCACCTTGTGCCGAGGCCATGTTGTCTTGTTTTTTTCGCAATGAGATGCGATCAATGGTTACGTCTCGGGCAAATTGGGCACCGGTGCAACGTTGGTTCGCTCCCTCAGCGGACGGGGCAATCTCCAGACAACGCGCCGGTGCTTCAACCAGTTGCGGTTCGGCGTCCTTCGATTAGGCTTCTCGAGTCATTTAGCGTCAATCAAACCCATTCGATTCTGCTACACCGTACTGAGTAGGGAATCCGGGGCGGGGCGCGGGGCCAACTGGGGGAAGGTTGCCGTCTTCAAAAGTCGTGCCTTGTATTCGGTCCGTTAGCGAACAGCCCTGGGTTTGGCGTTTCTGGTCTGGTTGTCAGCCCCATGCCGTTCAAAGCCTGTCGAAGACTACTGGTGGCGCCATGATGTCACACATCACTGCTCATCAACGCACGTATAGTCCATCGTAGTCTGCTCTAATGCATGGGAGGCATTACAGTGTACAACTTGGCTGCCGTCATCCAAGCGCAACTTACTGCATAGCAGCCTCTAGATTAGCCAGAAGAAGCCAGTCGGGCGATTTTCTCTAAATGATTCGAAGGGCACTACCGGACGCCACTGACAGATGAGCTGGGGGACGCTGGTCTTGACTGCTTGTTGGTGGGTTTGATCGGGTGCGCCGAGACAGAGCCTCTGGGGAGCATTTGGACGGTTGATTGATGATTCAACTTCAGCACAGAACAACCAACGGACAACAATGGCCAGTCTGCCCAGATAGAGTAGAATCCTACGTACAGTACATGGAAACACAATGCAATTTGACTGGCTTGACAGCGAGTCAGATCAGCAGGTGCAACACTCGACGTGCCACGAGGTGCTCTAGAAGGGAAAGTGGAATCTGGGCAGTCCGCCTTTGTTTGCAGATCCTGGAGGGCTGCGTGATTCTCTGGTTGGCTCCCTCATCTACAGTATACAACCTGGGTGGGATGCTCACATCAATTTGTTATGCGGAGTAAGCCGCGCAGTGACTTGCCGCACGTAGAACTGTGGCACAAACTGGCTTGAAAGGGCATGTCCCCAGAGTTCATTGCGACCCAAGATTGGGACGTAATCTTCTTTAAATCCGAAATACTCACGCGCCAGCATTGATGGATGATCATGAAAGCTTGCGGCAGGTGAAGAAAGGACTGGGGGGAGCTTGGGGTATAATGTGTGATCCCAGCCAAAAAATACATAGACATTGTAGGTAGGTAGATGTCCGCTGCACGTTGGCGACGGCTCCGGAACGGAGGAATGCACACGGAAAATGGCATGGAGACCCTGAGAGACCCTCGTGTAAGTCATGCTACGGGAGAGCCAGAGTGCTCCACAGGAGACGATCTCGCCGCACCAGTCAATCATGGCTCTGTCCTCCGAATCGTTGGTGGCCATCAAGAAAATAGCATCAGAAAGCGTGTCACTGTCAAAGGTGGGATGGTGTCAATGCCAATTCCACTGCCAAGCTATGCAGAACGGCCTTCAGACTTGGGAGCCAAGCTTCAGAACGGCGTGCAAAAGTCCATCGAACCGTGGCACCCCACAGCGAGGATCGGCATCGTCATGTCCAGTCCGGGGGCGATTGGCTCGGCGGCTTTGTGGAGCGAAGAGTTGAATCCTGCTCCCTGGTGCTCTCCATGGGGCAAGTTGCCTTCCTTGAAGTGTTCTCCAGCTTCTAGTGTCTGGAATCTGCACGCCTGACTTATTAATGCACTTTTGCAAAGCAGATGACCGTCACGTTTCGTATCCCATCAGCAAGCGGCCTGATGCGTAATTGTGTGTATAGATGCACATGTACATGCCCCTGTCCTTAGAGCGAGCTTCATGGTGAAGGTCGCTTACCATCCTTTTACCACTGCTGTCCCTAATTAATTTCGTGGATACAGGTCAGCTTCAACAATATGCCAGTAGTAGATCTATCTATTTGAGACTTTGATGTAGCGTCGTCACTGGTGTGGTGAAAACGGACAGATCGTAAGGGCAATAACAAGAGACCAAGAGTCTACGCGTACATAAGAGAAGCCCGGTTGTGGAGTGCCGACGCCGCCCGCACCTTGCAGGTTGCCATTGACGCCATTCCCGCAGCCACCATTCGTCAAGCCCTGGTCTAAACGATCTTATTCCCTGCTCGCATAACATCGGACAGGGAAAGACAGAGAGCATGTGCCCGCCCCACTAGAGACTCTTGTTCTCTTCAAACCAAACAAGCTCCCCATGTCACGTCAATTGCGAAGTACCTGTAAGAAAGAGTCGCCCGCTCAATCGGACTTGGTCTGAATTGGGTTGAGGAAACAAGTTGCGAAGCCAGCAGTAGCTTAGTCTTGAGTAGGGATATGTCCAGGTAGCGAGAGCTAGATGTGAAAAGATACATGGAAGGTGGAGTTACACTTCACAAACCGCCCGTTGGCTACTCTACGGCTAACGGTACTTTCTCGGACCTAACTAACAAGACGTGACTGTCAATCAGGTCAGCTCGAGGTCAGGCAGTAAGAACCACGCAGTACGTATCCTCCGCGCCTTCCCCTTTCCACCCCACCATGACCACCGTGACGGAGATGGAGCCATGGATCCATGGATCCATGGCCATCACGCAGGTGGCTCTTCAGCGGAAGTCGGGGCCGAGGGTCGATCCCCAGGTCACCAGGAAACCAGGGCCAAAGGGTTTGTAAACCTTGACCGTCTCCCGTTCTCGTGGTAAGTATTAATATCATGGATGTCCCCCTCCATGTCCCTCGGGAGCCTTCCTGTGTCTCTCCGTTGCCCTTTCACCCTACTGGTGTCTCGTCACCTTGAATACATACCATTGATACCCTCTTCCTAGAGGTTGCGCCCAATATGCACTTCCCTAAAGTCGGCAACATCTACTTCATTGCCGCCGTCGCTGTCATTGGTAAGTAGTCCTTTCTCTCCGTTGCGTACGATATGTCGCGCATTCCCACCTTGGTCTTCATGATGACCCAGTGCGCATGTGCATACAACATGGCTAACTTGCGCTCGTCCAGGCGGCGGTCTCTTTGGCTTTGATATCTCGTCCATGAGTGCCATTATCTCAACCCAGCCGTACCTGTGCCAGTTCAACCAGCGTGGTATAGATAAAAATGGCAAATGCCTAGGTCCCAGAGACGATGTCCAGGGTGGCATCACTGCTGCCATGCCTGGTGGCTCGTGGCTCGGAGCTCTGGTCAGCGGTTTCCTCTCCGACATTCTCGGCCGCAAGACCTCCATCCAGATCGGCTCCATTATTTGGATCGTTGGCTCCATCATCACCTGTGCCTCAGTCAACATCCCCATGCTTGTCGTTGGCCGTATTATCAACGGCTTCAGCGTCGGTATCTGCTCTGCTCAGGTCCCCGTCTACATCTCTGAGGTGTCTCCCCCTTCAAAGCGTGGCCGAGTTGTTAGTCTGCAACAATGGGCCATTACCTGGGGCATTCTCATCATGTTCTTTATCTGCTACGGCTCTTCGTTTCTCAACGGCGATACCGCCTTCCGTCTGCCGTGGGGCCTCCAGATGATCCCCGCCGCTCTCTTGTTCCTAGGTCTTCTCTTCCTCCCTGAGTCTCCTCGATGGCTGGCGAAAAAGGACCGCTGGGAGGCCGCTCACAGCGTGCTTACCCTCGTCCATGGTCGCGGCGACCCCAACTCGCCATTTGTTGCCCGCGAGCTCGCAGAGATCCGTGAAGTCGTCGAGTTTGAACGTGCCAACAGCGATGTCACCTATCTGGAGCTTCTACGTCCCAACATGATCAACCGTACTTCCATCGGTCTTTTCACCCAAATCTGGTCCCAGCTAACTGGCATGAACGTCATGGTATGTTCCCATACTAATTTCGCACAGTCAACAGCAGTACTGATTTGCTTCTAGATGTACTACATTACCTATGTCTTCACGATGGCAGGTCTCGGCGACGATGTCCTGCTTCCCTCGGGTATTCAATTCGTCATCAACGTCGTCATGACAGTTCCCGCCCTGCTCTGGCTCGACAGATGGGGCCGTCGCCCAACTCTCCTGGTTGGCGCGTTCCTTATGTGCCTCTGGCTCTGCGTCAATGCCGGCCTTTTTGCCGTCTACTCTGTGCCGCCATACGAGGGCCAGTTCCAGTCCGAGTCCGAGTCCATGAGCATCACCGGCCCACCGGCGAAGGCCATCATTGCCTCCACTTACCTGTTCGTCGCATCCTACGCCCCAACTTGGGGGCCCGTCTCGTGGACCTATCCTCCAGAGCTGTACCCCCTGCGCCTCCGTGGCAAGGCTGTCGCTCTGTCCACATCTGGTAACTGGGCCTTCAACTTTGCCCTGGCCTACTTCGTCCCTCCCGCCTTCGCCAACATTACCTGGAAAACCTACCTCATTTTCGCCGTCTTCTGCTTCGCCATGTTCTGGCACGTATTCTTCATGTTCCCAGAGACCGCCAACAAGCCCCTCGAAATTGTAGATGAGATCTTCGATGACACGAAGCCAGGAGCCATCAAGTACATCGGAACCCCGGCCTGGAAGACACACAACGACCGCAGCATTATTCGCGCCGAGCGCAATGAGATCAGCTCCGAGGAGAAGCTGGGGGGTTTCGAGCACCACGACAACAAGCCGGAGACCCAGGTCTAAACCAAAGGATTGCTATGAAGTGGTGGAAGATATATGGTTCGCCAGCTGGTGTTGGTGAATAATCCTGCTCCACATATTGGACATCCACTTCCAATATTGGCTTTTCCCAAAAGCCGTTAATATGAAGTAGAATTATGGATAGCCTTAGTTAAATTATACCCATGTCAATTTGATTGAAGTAAACTCATCTAATTTGAGCGTTGATAATTATGTTTCGCCACCTTCTTCGTGTGTTTCGTAGGAAATGCCAAAATTCGCATGGATGCTACTCTTATAAAACCGAAGTCATTCGGAGAAAGCAAAGTAACATGATGTGCAAATAATGTCTCCGTAGCGTCTACGGACACGACATAGGTCGTTATGCTGATGCGACTTACCAAGTCATTTTGCTCTGTTCAGATGAAAACGATACAACACAATTGTTTATTCATACTGCCTAATTGCCTGCCTCCTTTTTCGTGTCAACTCTGGCCAGCTTCATCTATGAAATAGATAACTGCACGAGCACATGAGCATTTGGGTCTATGCCAGGACTCGGTAGACGTCTAACATTTGACGAATCCAACTGAAGAGGACTTGGTACACTAAACTTTTTCATCCGTCAAACAAAGCAACGAGTCATTTAGGAGGTCGTAAATCGAATCTTAAAAGAATAGCGGCGCGTCTGACTCCTCCCTCGAAGGAGTGACACATGCCAAATCATGAGATGTGTTCAAAGAGGTTGGAGGTCCGAGTGGCGAGGCTGATATAAAAGCCGGTTCTAGTCTCTTGACTATGCCGCTTGATGCCTCGTGCCTTGACATGACAGGGGTAAGGTCTTGAATAAAGATTGGAGTTATCACTATGCCTCCCAGAGTGTCTCCAGATGCCGAAACCTTAGAAGAAGAAGCACCGCGCGCCTCGCCTTCACTACCACCAGCTCATGATGCGTGGATTCCTAATACCGGAGGTCCAAGGCCAGAGAGAATTATCATTAAAGGACGCCGAATCGTGATCAACCTTACATGGGTGCCGGGCGCGAGATATCTCAGGTACGAATGCATCAACAGCGCCCAGCTGCGAGAGGACAACCCAGTAGGAAACGGAGTCGGTCCAAACTATGTTGTGCCACCAGAGATCAGACCCATCGTTGGCGAGCTGGGTTTGATAGGAGTCGACATCGACTGGAGCCGGAATTCCCAGGACATGGTGTTTCTCTGCGGTTGGCATCTTGCCCGCGTAAACAACAACACTCGAAGGCCCAATACACCCGTGCCAGATATCTCATGGGCCTTGGCGTCTTTCTTGAAGAAGTTCAACTACATTGTGATACCATCAATGGACGCAAAACTATTCACGCATGCATGGTTACAACCTGACAATATCCAGCATCCAGGACTCTGCATTACCTCCATTTTCAACGACTTCTTTGCGGACACTGAAGAGGATCCTCGAAAGTTTCTTGTGTTTCATGTGCACAGCGGAATGTCCCTGCTGCCCCCGGGCTACGCCAATGACGAATTCATAAGGTTTCTAGGTCCTGCCGAAGCGCCTGTATTTCCTGTTCGCACTGTAAGAAACATCGTAATGCCCCATTTGAGTTACTACGCAGGAGGATTCCAAGTAATTCCTCGCGATCATGAGGCTCCACTCGAGATTAGATGGCGTCGACGGCTGCGGATCGCTTGTGATTATACTCCGCCCAGGGATTAATCTTTGGTTCATAGAATTCTACTTAATGTTCGTGGATCCTTGCAGTCCAGAGCCGGTCAGATTCCTACATGTTCTGTTTAACATCCCAGTAAACGTGACTTTCAAGCAAGAGCAAAAGTCTCCTTGCCCGAAATCCGGTATGCAACTCCGGGAGTCCGTTCACTGATTTAGACCGGCAAACGATTAACTTCGATAGATACCTAAGTAGTATCATATTCTATGTCGTTTTGTTTGGCTGGGCTAGAAGCAACTTGAACTGCGGCTGTCTCTAACCGTGCCTCCTGTGCCTAGCCGAAGGAGACACTACCTGCGCATTCCAGCGCATCTATATGCATGCCTTGACTGCGCCGCCGTTGACAAACCTGACCCTGTCGTGATTATCGTGAGGTACGCTGTCCTCAACCATCACAGGACGTTTGAACGGTGTGTGACAAGCACGGACTTCCGCCGCAGGTAACCTCCCTTTCTTCCATAGCCTCTCTTCTAGAAGCCGCCGACGTCAGGTGGGCTGAGCATGCCGGAGACAGTGTGTCGCAGGGCCAGACACGTCTGCCGCCTGCCGCCGACCCCTTAGCGCCACGTGTTTCGACTGTCGGGAGCCATGTCGTCGTCGGTGGGTGCCCGGGCAGACGAGATGTTCGGCAGCAAGGGGGCTGAGTGGCTGACAAGATGCTAACCACCATTGGCACACATCACAATCGTCGACGGTCCCTGGTCGTCATGTTTGCTTCAGACACGATAGGCAGGCAGGCGAGCAGATTGTTTAGTTTGTAATGATTTTGTTTTGTTTGACGGCTATGCCTTACATAACAACAGCTATTCTGAGGCTTCGTGACACGATCGCTGATGCTGGGGGTTCCGAACGCCGTGCTTCCCACTGATGAGACGAAGCACAGCGTCAGCATCGCATCAACCCCGTCCATTTTCCGTCCCTCTTGTACTCTGCACATTGTCTTGCGCAGATCCTCAGGAATATATGTATATATCTTTCTCGCCAGTGGGCATTCATACATTGATGCGGTGTACAACACGGCAAACCACTTTATGCCTCGCCTCGCCTCCTCCACCTCGGCTCGTCCTTCCTGAAAACCCAATTTAAACATGCCGGTAGCCTCGCGACTCCGTACGAGATCAGTATCTATCTGTGACATGCCGCGAGCCGCAAGGCTTCCTGGTCCGGCGCCCCATATCTATTTTTCCCCTCCGGTCTTTAGTCCCACGCGCCGGCTGCCGTATGTACCCAAAGTAACACGTGTGTTTTTAATAGTCTCAAGAAACCTCTGTGAAACGCCCGTTTGTTCAAATTTGAGCCTTGCAGCATCGTCGCTTGGCCCACTGTAACTAGATACAACAAGAGGAGGCGTCAGGGGTTGATACACCCCATACCCATAGCCACCATAGTGCGGGCGACGCCGAAGCTGGCCCCGGGCCAGAATAAACATTTAGTCTAAGTAACAAGAAGTTAAGTGCGATATCATAGCAGGCTTGCCATTGCTAGTCACGCATAAGAAAATCAACAAGGGGGTGAAAGGATAGTTGCGAGTACAATCAGAGTAAAAATAGCAAAGAGCATGCCTGTCGAGGCTGGTCGTGGTAATGAATGACTGAAAGCTTGGTGGGTATCCTTCGATGTAAGACAGGAAACGAGAAAAGGAAGACGTAGAGATCGTGAAACAAGATGCAGATCAAATCTAGTTCATCAAGTCGTGTGTGGTCATTATGTAGATGGCGCCGTATCCTCGGGCGTCCTTGCGGACTTGGGTTGCGGCACGATAGATCGATCGACCTAGGTATTGTTGCCGCTGGCCGCCTCTCACTTGCGCAGGCCAACCTTGCCTGCCAAGTTCTTCCAGAACCTGGATGCGCCGTTCTGTCTCTCTTCAATGCCGTGTTCGCGAACCATGACGGCGTCTCGCATCATAGGGCCAACTATGTCAACATCTCCGAGGTCAGGGAATTTGCCTTCTGCGTCAAGCATCCCCCTAGGCACTGCAGCTGGAGCGGCGTCTTGTTGGCGCATGCAATGTAGTTCAGCAGCATCGCTGTTTCCCATCGCTGCAATGAGTTCCATGACAGTGTCGTGCGCGACCTTCCACTCCTTCTCGGTCTCCGTCCACTTCGCCTCGGTTAGAGCGTATGTCTTGGAGGTGGTACCGTAGTGCTCTCCTGTGCGCACGATATGCTTGGTGAAGTTAACCCTCGCTTGATCCCAGTCGGCCCGGAACAGGCGGAGAGAATCCAAATCAGCGACCTCGGGCACGTATGGCTTTGGCATGATGGTGTAATTGGCGTGGCCGAGGCGGTCTGACCAGGAATCGTACGGCTCGAGCAGGTTAGGAAGAGCTGCTGCTGCGTCAACTGTGGTGATGACGGGCGCAGACAGACTGCTGATGAGCGGCGGTCGGAAGGACGAGAAAGATGGCTTGGTGCTGAGTGGTGGCGTCGCATACATGGTGGGAGAGTTGAGCTCCGAATTAGACAGAGGTGCGACTGTAGGCGACTGCAGTGGAGATGGAGGTTGCGACTGATTCTGGGACGAAGGGATCTGGGTCATGAGAGGTGGTAGAAGAGGAGTTGTCGCCAGAGCTCGCTCTCGCTCCAAGCTCCGCCGAACGTTGGCTTTCTCGATATCCAAAGCGACCGGAAGAGCGACACTTTCTGTGCTGTCGTAGAAGGACAGCGCAGGTGTTGGTGGCAAGGGGGGTTCGTTTGTCCTATCAGGCGCTTTGCGACTTGGCGCGGAGAGAGAGGATGACCGACTAGAGGGAGCGCGAGATAGAGTCGAGGTGTGCTCGAGCGATGGCTCGGAAGCGGGCGTGAAGGTGTGGTTGGAGCGCTTTGACGACCGACGTCGATAGAGCGAAGGCAGCCTCGAGCCAATGCGCGTCGCCAGACCCGACAGGGGCGAGTCAGCGCCGTTGCGGCGCTTCTTTGTGGTGGGCGAGGTGGCATCGATGTCTCCGTCACTCAGGAAGCCTATGTCGTAGTCGATATCATACTCGACCTGTCTCCATGTCGCACTCTGAATCATGTCTGATTCTTGATGAATACAAGGCTCGTCACCTGTCAATGCAAGATAATTAGTCAATGCGCCAAAGCCAGGACTAAAAACAAATGAGGCACAGCACGTACATAGGCAGTCGTACAGGCCGAATTGATCAGCGAGGACGGCGGAATCTTCATCTTCGCGCTCCAACGGGTCCTCCTGGACATCAGGTAGGGAACGCTTTCCTGACTTGGTGCTGGTGGTTGTGCCGCCATGAACGAGTTGACTGGGCGATGCGGGACTATCGGCGCATGACGAGGACGAAGGTGGTATCTCAAGGGACGAGGTCGAGCTTGAAAACCGAGCGTGGCCGCCGCGCTGGGAGAAGGTGGGAGTCAGAGGCGAGGCGAGATCGGACGAGGAAGAATTCGCATTGGAGTAGGTGAAGGAATTCGTCGTTGTTGTTGTGATTGTTGTGCTCACGGTAGAACTCGAAGCTGCTGTGGGAATCGCGTTGGCCCCCATCGCTTGGCCGTCGGCGTCCGTTTCGCAGACGGGTGTTGTTGGTGATGTATGGAGTTGTTGCAGCTGGGCCATCTTGTCTCGCGCCTCCACCACCTGGGGCAGGATCAGCGGTCGCAGCTTCGGCGACATGATCGAGACGTCGTCCGCCGTCGGCGATGCTGCGGTCGGTAGATCGATCGACTGGTGTCTTGTTGGTATTGTGTTGGTATTTTGATGTTGGTAATGCCGCGACTTGGTGTGTGTTCGCGTGTGTGACTGCTGCGTCAATGTGGGTGCCGGCGTGCCAACATCAACAGCAGTGCAGGGTCGATCACCAACTGACCGAACCTGAAGATCGGACAGACAGCAGTCGAAGTGCGACTGGGTATGGCGTGGTGCGTGTGAGGGTGAGGGTGAGTGTGTGTGAGAGAGAGAATCGGGTGCTTGCTTGCTTGGCCGTGGGCGGCGCAGATGGTGAAAACTTGGTGGTTGGGTCTAGGCCCGGGCGGGTGGTAAGTTAGGGGTTAGGTAAGCAGGCTAGGCGTTAGCGCCCGCTAGCCGGAGGGAGCGCACGCGGTACAACGGCGCACCTTCTCTTCAGGGCTGGATCGGGTCGGGTCAGCCAGTCAGTCGGTCAGTCTGCGATTGAGTCAGGCACCCATCCTATACAAACTGTACGGCACAGTGCACTGCAAAGAGTGGCAAGATAAGAGAAAAGAGAATGGAAAATAGTGTGAGGCGATTGTAAGGGAAGACACCAATTGAAAAATAGGTTGAGAGCTCGCATTAGAGTAGAGACTAACTAATAGTCCCCAGGGGTGAAGTAAGATAAGTAAGGTAAGGCATGTTGAAGGGTACCTCACTCCCATTTGAAATGCAATGCGGTGCGATGCGATGCGATGCGACGGGAGAGAGAGAGAGAGAGAGAAACAGAGACATACAGGCACCTGGGCAGAAGAATGATTGGCTATTGGCTATTGGCTATTGGCGATAGAGGCCTGACCTGAGGAGGGAAGACAGAGGAGGGAGGAGGGGAACGGGAAGACTCAATGCGGGGTGCGGTCTCTCTGCTCTCTGGGACTTTGGGGTGGGAATGCTGTACCTCGATGATGAGAATGGTATGGACTGTACGACTCACCTGCGCTGGGGACCTGGACTAGTGTGAGATGATGACCTGCGTCTTCCCGTGTGGTGTGGTGTGGTGTGTGTGTGTCTCGCCGAAGCCGAAGGAGAAAAAGAAGAAGAAGGACTTGGATGTTGGTGATGATGATGATGATGATGATGCGTATGATGGGTACAGTACCGCACTTGGAGGCGTTCCGCAGGCTTTCTTTTGATCGTTCGGGGCGTTCTCTTGCTTCTGCTTGTGCCGTCTTCAGTCGCGACAATCTGCCAGTAGCTTATCGATGTTATGTTTAAGTAGCTGAAATGGCTATGAGTCGTGGCTTGACTTTGATGTTTCGACCTCAATCGCAACACGGGATTGTCTCGGTGTCTATTTTGGTGGTGACGGTTTAATGTGTGTAAGACGGCGGCCCGGGCGTGTGGATGTCGACAGCCGGTTTCCGGGGAGTCGAGGATTGGATAGATAATAAAGAACAACAACAGCAATACTGTATCGCAACAATGATAATAGAGAGAGCCGCAACAGAGGAAAGAAGGTTCGTCTGTCCCTGCTGTTCGATGGAATCGCCTTTCCCAAGAGCAGGCTTCTATCGTCGGGACTTATATCAACAAGTTCCCCACACTCCTCAACCAGACCCTTTTCTCATATAATGTACGTGTGAATGCACGGCGTCAGTGTGCTGGATGAGAGGCAAGTCCTTGGCCGTGATTCTTCGCTCGCTACTGTGTCCCCCCACACTGAAGCTGCACACTCAAGCCCTTGAGTCTTTAATAGATCCTGTCGTGCTTGCTCGCTTCTTTCTCTTCACTTCTCGCTCGTCTCAAGTCGTGGCTTTCGCGGCCAGAGCCCAGTCACCAAGAGTGGGTGCAAGTGGTCACGGGAGGCGGTTGGGAGCTGCAATGCCAACACGTCCCCTGGTGGAATATGGCCTCCCCCCCTCCCCCTCGAGGCTTGAGAGAATCAAGTCGCGACGCGGCAGTCCCAGGCAGGGCAAGGCCAGGCCACTTTTGTCCTGATCCCCGAGAAGCTCTTCAAATAGACGCGGGGCAAGTTGGAAATGGCCGCGATACGTGGTTTGGTTTGCACACCTACGTATCCAGCGCGTCAGGGGTGTCGCACACAGCAGCTGGGTAGCACTGGTTCCACGTGTAGTTCGGGCACGGTAGCTTGCTGCGTGAAGGTAGCAGTCGGGCGGCGTGGGCAGCAACCAACAGGGCCCTCGTCGTCCACCGCCTTTCGTGAGGATCGAATAGGAATGCGGATGCTGTCGTGTGGTGGTTGCGCCCGTGCCTTGATTCCAAGCAAGCCAACCGGCCGGGTGAGCCAGCAAGCAAAGCAAGCAAGATCAACTGGGGGTGCAATGAGTGAGCTGTCGTCCCCGGAGCTTCAGGTTTTCGTTTCCGTGAGGTTGCCGGATTGCCAATCAAATCGTCTGCAGCTGTCTACTCTGAAGCTGTCCCAAAAGGTCGGGCCAGGGAGGTCTCTTCTGCACGAACCACCAGTCCGCAAGCTATCCTGGCTCTACTTGCTAGTCTGGTATTGTCTGTTGTTCCTGGAGCTTTGCTCAACAAGATCGATTAGAGCACCTTACGCACACATGAATCGTTGTTTCCGAGACAGGATTAGGTTTTGGCAGAGTAGGACTGAAAGATTCTGGGATTTGAAGTTACGGACGGCTGGTTGATGCACACGTGAGCCAATGGTCTGGTAATTATTAGCCGACGTTCAAGTCGTGATATCCTCGTGATATCCTCGTGTAAGTCGCTCTGCCCTCGCAAAGCACCTGAGTACGTTGCTGTTGCTTCTCCACAGTTCGGATGGCCAGCACAACACAATAGACTGGATTAGAATAGATCAAAGATGACCGAACGGGTATGAAACCGACGGAAAGGGACAGCTCCAAGAGCAGGACACAGCAGTCTGTGGTAGACGCACAGCACCTCCAACTGAACCTAGGGCGAGCCACGAAGGTTATAGAGGCGACACTGCAACGTGCGGAACTGATGGAGGCCGAGCCGGAGGGACGGCAGCAATGGAAAACGTGTGCAAGCCTGGTGTGGGTGGATTAAGTGCTACCCAAGTGTGCTTCTGCCCTGACAGCCAGGCGGGGCCCCAAGCGACTTGGTGCTCCCCAATGCCTAAGCTATCCTTGGACTGGGCCCAGGAGAGATGCTACTACTAGAGTGAATTGAGGGACTACTGTAGTCTCAATGCTCTCTCGATTGTGCCAGATCCTCTGGGTGCAGCTATGCTCCTCTCGTCTGTAGTCCTCCGTTGCCTATTAGTAAAGTGCCAGTACAAGTCAAGCTTCTTTGGTCATAAACGCCAATTTTGTTGCAATGCAGTAACTACTGTCAGCTACCACGAAGTTGCTTAGCAAGTGGGCTATGGTGCAGTCCTGGAGACAAGACTTACTGGTTGAGGTCACTCGGGCGGAGTAGTGCCTAGCCAAAGTATCATCTCTGCCAGTGCGAGTTAGCTGAGAGGGCTCTGCTTGCCTGTCTAAGCGAAATAATCGCATACCTGAGCTACAATTCCCTGGCCCGATGATTTTCTTTTTTATCTGGTGTCTCATTCAGATATGATAAAAGCCTGCTTGATCCGCCTACACAGCCGGAGAACTCTTGTACCCCTCACGTTGTTTTACTTTTTAGAAGAAATGAGAAGCCACGGGCGCAAACACTTCATAATGTGCCACAATTGAAGGGGGAGCTGATTGCGTTCTAGGAACTGGCACTATGGAGACTCCATTTATATTGAATGAGCTGTCACCAACTTATTTCGTTGATATTTACGAGGCCTTTCACATGCGAGAATGTCTGATGCTACTTGCACCTCACGGACAGCATCCGATCATTCTTGAGTCGGATGGCGCTTTGTTGGGAACAGAACGCACCCATGCATATCTTCATGTATTATAAACTGCTGCAGAATGGAAGCGTTCAGGCGATGCATCAGGGGGCACCCATCCCTCCCTCGGCTGTGGACAAGCACGCAACTCAAGCCACAGCCCACTCGGTGGAGGCTTGCACAAGAGGGGAAGCTTCGGTCTGGCTCGAGTCTGATGGGCCAATTGCTTTGGTCAGGATCCAGTCAAGCCAGTGATGTTTTTCTGAGTGCCCTTGTCCCTGTCGTTTCTCTTGCGATTCTCCCCGACCGGGTTGCGACCTCCAATCCTCCGAAAGTCTTGCATCGCCCCCAAGCCTGTGTTATTACAGGCTGGCGGGCTAGCTTTCGGGTGAAGCTGGAGTCATAGATAGGGTTTGCGCCGCGACTCCCGCTGATGGCTGTGATTTCTCCCCACGGAAATGTAATGAAGCGGCTCGGTTCCGCTGGGCTCATACACCGGGAATATTGGACGACTGCTGTAAGGATAGACTTGCGCTCTCATCAAGTATCTGAGTGGCAGATGTCCCCGCGGTCATAACAAAGCAACACTGCTGACCGAAGGTCTGTCCAACTACTCACATTTTTACGTTCTGTCTAGCAATCTGTCTTCGAAAGCGACGACCACAATACTGTAGTACAACACAAAGAGTTGCTTTGCCCCTGGCGATCCACTCACTAATAAAAACCGGTGCCTTCTTGACAGCATTTTTGTGTGAACTAAGGAAAAAAGCCAGCGATGGGTTTTCATATACTTATCCATTTGCAGCTAAAGCCGTATACCAAGTGGATTCGCAAACCAAGCACGGTCCAGCAGCAACGGAATGTTCCCGATCCTCGGGACGAGCGGGCGTCTGCGTGGGCATGCTCTTAAGGCTCCTTGAGTTCCAGTTGGCACACGTGCAAATGACAGCCAAAGGCAACCAGTACCATTCTGCGTGACACTCAGATTTGGTGGGAATGGGCAGAATGCCGTCGCTGGTCGGGATACACGATCATCGAATATCCTAGGCATTAGGATCTGGGACGACCTCTCGTAGCACTAGGCCGTCGAAGCAATAGGTATCTCATAATTACTGTTGGGTTCGCGGAGGTCAACCCCGACGGACAGTGGCAAGATACACTGTGATGGACTGTCGTAGAGTACATATGTGCCAAGCTCTACATGTACGTGTATGATGGTGTAGTGGTGTTGATGGTGACTAAGGGCAGTGATCAGCGAGACGCGTGAAATGTTTTGTTTCCTCGTCTCTCACTGTGCTAGGCTCCTTCTAAGGCATCAATGATGGCTTACCAGCATCGATCAATCAGTTGATCAGTGTCGGAGAAGCTCTACAATCCTTCAAGTAATGCCATACCATGTTGTTCGGTTCCAATTCCTACTTAGACCTCATCCTGTACCGCTGTTAACACATATCCATCATTATATAACCAGGTTCCCCAGCCTCTCGCATGGAGGACATGCGGAATAAGCTCGCTGCGGAAGTTGAGAATCGAGGACCCATCGCGGGTGTATTCATCAGCGCCATCTTAGTGACAGTCCGTGTACCAAGCTAATCGAAACGCCATAGCAAATTGCTCTATCTCGTCAGGATTGGAAAGCAACTGCGCCTGACCTTCGCTGTGGTTACTCGACTCTTGTTAGCCAGATAATGGGTACTTGTCTTTGCTTCAACGTCTAGGGAATAGAAGATTCTTGACACAAATGCAAATGATCGCCTACTAACATTCACAAGCGTTGGGTTGCTTCGAGGAAATTATTCCATGCATATGCATGTGTATTTCTAGTGTCTAGTCCGAGTAGATGCATCACTCGTGGGCAGTGGCTGATGGTAACAACGCTCACCCCCAGCTCAGGTGCATCTCCGAGAGCCAATAGCGTTTCTGCTGTAGGGACTATCTCAACTGCATCTCCCATCAAACAAAATGTTGACCTGATCTCGTCTTGCATTATATGTTGCTTTTCTATGCTCAAAGATAGCGAGCGAGCACCCATCTATTGCTCTTCAGACTTGATTACGCTACTCAACATACCTCAACAATGCCCAGCTCGCAATGCGCCACGACTCCGTCAACCACGGTCCATTGCCAGCTGGCTATATTCCTCCTCATGGATCCCGACCCGAAGCCCAGTCCCTTGTCGTTTCGAAGCAAAATTCGGCTTGAGTCACGAGTGCCTCAATGTAGTTACGAGAATGTTTCTACCCCGCTACCTTCAAAACCTTTGCCTAGAGTCACTTGAGCAATGCTAGGAATTTATGTACGGTCACTAGGATCATCAAACGGGACAACCTACTTTACTCTCGGCGCATTTCTCCGGATGACAGATTTCTCGGGCTCAGGTGCTTACCAATTTAAACGTAGGAGATCACATATCTACTACGCAGAGTGAAAATGACCGATTGCCGACCCCAGGAACGGAGGGTGTCTGCCGCCCTCCTTCGTAGTATGACACCTCGCGCCGGTTGATCTATCGACCTCGCTTAGACGCATGTGCCAGGTTGTGGCAAGCTTCTTGCTCGGCTTCCGTGAGCTTCTAAAGTTGCTAGGCTTCGTCGGCCTTGCATGCAGAGCTTCCTCTACGATTCGAGCCGTCGTTCCTCGTCCCTTGCAGTAGTCTATCATGGTGGAGGGCGGTCGCGCTCGCCTATTCGCAGCGGGTGCTTCGCCGGTGATGCAGGACATGTGGGAAAACGGCACCCACACTCTACCACACCACCTCAGCAGGTACGCTCAGGACTGTCAAATAAAAGCCGCATCCGGTCAATGGCAACCCCAGCACACTAGCAAGTACGTAGACATTCGAGCAAACCAAGGCCAGGATAACTTTGGTAGGTGTGGCACGCTTCATGCAAGTCAGCTTTCGGTTGAGTACTTACCCTACCTTACAGAAATCTCTGCTCAAATCTTTCCGCGCGATCTTCGATCGCCCAGTTCTCGACCATGTTTCTTCAGCGGGGGACCCGGCACCAACTGTCTCTTGCATCGGCTTAAGTGCCTATTATACTTACCTCCACCTAAGAATCTGCAAGACACGTGAGTCGTCTGAATTAGCAGTGCGCCACAATTCTCGTCGTGATGACCGGGTTCGTTGGGCCAGGTGTCTACCGATGCAGCATTCGCCATTAGGTTTCGTGGGAATGATCCGAAGCACTTCCATAATTATTGGCATTCTAATAATACAATCTGGCCATACTCATTGATGTATGCTGCGTTTCCATCTCCGCTGACCTCGAATACTATTGATATACCGAAAACGAGATGGCTTATTAATCTTTACCAGTCAGTCACATAACCACCCCAAATTCAAAAAGATTGTCAACAAGGATGAATGTTTCACTAGTAGTGACTACACACCTGAATGACCAAAGTACCAGCTTATGATCATTCATAAGTGGTCGAGCCTGAGCGATAGCAAAGCACCACTTGTGATAATATTCTCCTTTTCCAGTCAATGAGCCTTTTAATTAATAGGAAATATAAGATCAACCTATACTATGCATACACATTAAGACAACCTTCTCTGAAGTTCACATCTCATCACCTCCGTATCTTCAAATATGAGACAAGAACACGCGTTTTGGGCCAAGGTGTCTTTAGGTGAAACACCGATTTTGTGGTTTCTTTGACTTGATACTCTTCTCATGCTTCGAATTCGCCCTTAGTCAAGCATACATCTTGTCGTAGTCTTTGAATATCGTCCTAATAAATTCAAATTGCTTGTTCACTTTAATAAAAATGTGTCGTAGCGGGCCATTGGATTGGCTTTACCGTACATAGTCTTGCAAATGAAGGTGGAACACACATACTAATAAGGTTTCTAGCAATGACTACGTAAGTTAAATCATCAAAAATCCTTTTGCTTAAAGCATCTCAAATATGAGTTCAGTCATTGTCATACATTCATTAAATAAATTTCAAACATACTTACCTGACCATGCCTCCGCGACTCAAAAAGCAATAACCGATTCGAAGTCGAGACTGCGAGGAAATATCGTGACCCTCGACAAACATAGGCTAGCTCTCGTATTTGCTTCTCTGATCATCCACTCGAGACCTTATAAGAATTTGGGCCTTACTGCAGCGTTGGTTTTCTCGAAAAGGATGTGTGTCTTCGTCTGTCTTTTTAGTGAGAGATGCACTAGATAACATAGCGTCGCTGTCAAAGTCTTCCCCACAACACTAACTTGTCTTTAAGGAATGCTGCCCAGGCCCCCATTCCAGTGACTTGAAATGGGTGAGGCATTGCCATTCTAACCCATCTCGGTGGACACATCGACAATTCACCAAAGTTTCTCGCTGGCGTACCGCATACTCCGGAAGTGTCGGCTGTCGCCTCGCTGCAAAGCATTTGCGATCAGCAAACTCCTCTTGCAGTCAATCCCACACTAGCCGCCTGGCCACATATTTGTAGGTTGTCTCAGTGGGCTGTCGGTTTGAAGCCTTTACTACTTGTAGATATGCTGATCATCGCGTAACTACGAGATATGCCCATCGCTCCAAACTCTAAGTGAGCATTGTTGGTGGTGACGGCTTTCTGATAGCTGCATTGACGTTTTATAGCGTTTGCGTATCGACTCAGCCGAGAGATGGCTGCCCTCTGTATAGGTAGTGTTGTCCATATCCAGCCTAGTCTTACATGGTACGAAGTGAGAAGGCGATCAACTACTCGCGTCATTCCGGTCAACCTCTAGAGACAAAAGCCAGTTGAAATGTCTCAGCCAGCCTTACGATGCCGAGCCGGTTACATATTGGCTCTTGGTATTTTCCTGTTCTGTACGCTCAAATACTCATGTCATCTTGAAAGGCACGATCAGCAGGTTCTAGGGTACTGACGTCCTGACTATTCACCCATGATGAAGATCATGCCTTGAACATGAACACGGGATCTTCTCAACATTCCCAAGAAGCCTATCATGGCAATGCCTGGATTTTGCCTTTTAAAGAATTAGGTCCACATACCCAGCAAAGATCTTCACATGAAGGAATGTCTCCTATCAGGAGTTTGTATAGACTGCGGATCTCATTCTTTTTAGAGTCTGGATGTTGCAGATACTCTAACCTTGTATTCTTACAGACCTAGGATACGAGCTTCATGTATTTGCCTCAATGGACGAAGGATCTCGAGTCCGGCTTTACAGGTATAAATGTAAACTTTCTTCCTGTTTTTGTCAACTGCATGAGGTCCTTGTCTAGCTAAGATATTTCATCACTTAGTACAGACTTCAGACGTACTTTCCATCTTCATCGCTTTCGACATCGACTGCTTCTGACCACCAACATATATTCGTCAATAAAGTCACCAAATCACGATGCGTTTCTCTACCGTACTCATTGCTGTCTTTGCTGCCCATGCGTGGGCAGCGCCAGCTTATGATGAGAAGGCACAATATGGCGCTATCATTGTAAGGGCAGACAACTCCACGAGTAATTCCACTAGTAGTTCTCCAGGTGGATTTGGTGGCATTTCAGAACCAACCGGTATGGATGAGCAGTGCGATGCCGTCGGCGTCTGCACTCCTGGAGGCGGGTGGACTGCTTGCGATGCGAAGTGTAAGGCATGCCAGGGTCCGCAGGGTGCTTACTCTTGGGGAACGTGCTGTGGCTTGGTCACGAAGTAAGTATTTTAGAGCTCGAATACATCTAGAGGAGCGCTAACTCATATTTCAAGAGCATGCTGCTGCTATTATTAAGCTGGATTGCTCCTTCATCAGATCTAGGCCAGATTAATCGATTTTCCTTGCAGATGCGGCTTCTATAGCTATCCTGTGGACTACAGATAGCAACAAAACCCAGACTTTGACGTCCTATATGATCCAATCTTGCCTAATGTCGACAATGAGAGATGAAATCAGCAATGAATATGCAGATAACTAACATTACAAACGTCCCCTATAGGTGAGAAAGGCTGGAGGTCTGGAAATGTCTGCTATTAAATCAACTGACAAGTGTCGACTTACACGAGTTAGATTTGGCCTATAATTTTAGCATGTATGCCAATGAGTACAAATATTGAATCAAAGACCCTGCGCAGCACCACCAGAAGTGCTCGACCAATCCGACGTTCGATATAGCCCACGTTAAATCCGGTTCTCTTGATGGAATGAACGTTTTGGCCAAAGCATGGCTCTATTCAGAGGGAGTTCGACGCAGTAAACACGAGTTATGATTAGCTCTATCCATTGCCTTGATTTTTATCATCTCCAGGAAAAGAGTGAGAGATCATTGCTGCAAAAATGACCAGCACAGTGGCAGCGATCGTACTCCACTGCTCTATATGGGGAAAGCTTTCTCGTCCAGGGTCTGCACGCCACATGATCCATTCATTATACCCAACAAAAAAGCTCAGCACAAGGGGCTCAACATCATTGCATAAATGTAGAGCATAAAGGTCTAAATGCGCAAGTAGTAGAGTATGCATGGACAAACATTGCCCCAAAAGCCAACTCTTTTAACCCACCCCCTACGAGCAAGTCGAACATGGGCTCCGATTCCACTTTTCAAATTAAAAAAGTTGTCCTGCTTATTCGAAGTCGTATTATTATTTTGCCCAGTGCCAGTTTGGTTGTATGGGGTAAGGTTGGACCGCATTTCGAGAATGTTACGGGCATTTTTCGAGTTCGCTAGTATGATAACCATCAAGCTGGACAATGCCGACGAGGTGACAAGAGCGTAGACAACCAACATCAGCCTATATGCTATGTTGGTCTCAAATTCGCGAGCATAACCACCGTCCACCACAAATATATCTGTTGGATCTCGGAGTGGCCAGGAAGCTTCGAAGCATGGATATATACACATGCTACCAGCTCGTTGCGTCGCATTTTTCAAGAAATCTTTTTCGTATACTGTGACGTTCCAATGATACCAGTCCTTATGGCCCTAGCCTGTGCCAACATTTTGTGCTCCGTTGTTGATCAAAGGTAACAATTCATGACGATTGGGCGGGCAGAATCGTAATTGCGGGAACGAGTAGAAGGTTACGTATGCCTGAGCTACAGAGGCGCAAATCATACCTATAAATAGCAGAAATGACCACAGCACTAAAATGCTTTTTGGCTTTGTCTCTCGAAGTGTTTGAGACCACATCTGCATCGGAAGGAGAACCAGGAACGCGGCCCCCACTACGGTTAGAATTGGATCGACATCGTTATCCCAAGCCATAGGAAGCACAGGCAACCAGGTAGACCACTTGATGTTGTACCTTTCACCAGAACAACTTCATAAAATTTTTAGCATGTATTGGGAAACCATCTCCTTCCGAACAACAACAAAGACTAGCGCATGTATTGCTGCCACGGCGCTGTAGGTTATGACAGAACCGAGAGCGACAGTTGCTATCCAGGTAATTCGTCTAACAGAGACTGCCTCCACATATAGCCTGCAGATTTCAATTGGAAGGACAGCAAAACTTCTCTCGCTGGCTAAAACAATCAATTGACTAATTGAATTATTTGTTTTCCAGGCATTTCTATGTATTTGCATGGATGCTGATTCCGGTGACTGCTTGGCTTTGACTGGCCAGCGGGAGAAACCTCTTAAAGAGGGCACTGCCAAGCTTTTATTTCAGCAACGCAATCCCCTCAAAGGATTACGCCATAGATAAGAGCCCATCATCATCTAGGTACTGGACATTTCTCCATTTGTGGCTTAGAGGCGTTTCACGATATGTTGATGATGCGTGCTTGGCATGTGTGTTGCGATCCATGGCACGGCTTGCAACATCAGAATTTGACCGAGGATGATATCATTGTCACGTTAAGAACCTTATGTGAGGTATAAAGCTATTCCATATAATATGCATTACCAAACATGTGTCTAACAGTCAACATTGGCACATGATAGCTGTTCCTTCCAGTTATCATATTTTCTGACGGAGCTGGCGAACTCGTCCCTGGAAGGACATATTCAAAATGCAGGTGCAACCCGATACGACGAAAGAATCCTCCTTTCCCGAACTGAAAGGGAATGGCCAAGATCTACTTGAGTCTAGTCGACCTAGCTCCCGAGACAGCCCTGTGCCGGGTGACGGATATGGGTCGTCTGACGAGCACATTTTCTCTGAACCTGCAGTGGCTGATCACTGGCGCAATGTTTTCGAGAAGGCTCGTTACGAGAACCGCCATCGATTTGACCCAAACTACAGGTCAGTGATTTCTTAATCTTGTCAATAATTCACACCAGTTCGGAGAAGACTTTCTTCAAGCCCCTTGATTACTTCACTGTTTCTTCGAATCAAAACATACTGAGTCTTTCAGATGGACCGCCGAAGAAGAACGAAAATTGGTCAGAAAAATTGACATTAGAATTATGTGTTGGGCATGGCTTATGTTTTGCGCGCTCGATATGCATCGCCGAAACATCAACCGTGCTATTTCAGACAACATGCTCGCTGAAATTGGTGCGTTAATCTTTCCTTCCTCGTGATTGTTATAAATCTGACATGGCTAGGCATGAATACGAATGACTTCAACTACGGCCAAACAATCTTCCTAGCATGCTTTCTCTCTGCCGAACTCCCCAGCGGCCTTATTAGTAAGAAGCTAGGAGCAGACAGGTGGATACCTACCATCATGGTTGGATGGTCCGTTGTTGCTGGGTCACAAGCTTTTCTCACAAACAAATCTGGATTCTATGCCATCAAAGCCCTTCTCGGCCTACTCATGGGCGGATTCATCCCTGACATTGTTCTTTGGCTTACCTACTTCTATAAGTCGACCGAACTTCCTCTTCGGCTTGCGTGGTTCTGGACCGCGCTAAGCACTGTCAATATTGTTGGATCATTGATAGCAGCTGGGGTTCTCCAAATGCGAGGTGTCAACGGCTGGTCTGGATGGCAGTGGCTATTTCTCCTCGAAGGCATATTGACGTGCATCATTGGAATCTTCTCTTGGGGGGTCATGCCTCCTGGGCCTTGCCAAACCCGAAACTGGTTCCGTGGCAAGAATGGCTGGTTTACGGAACACGAAGAGAACATCATGGTCAACCGGCTCCTGCGTGACGATCCGAGCAAGGGAGATATGAACAATCGGCAAGCCGTGGACCCAAAACGTTTATGGAAAGCTGCTAAGGATTGGGAGATGTGGCCACTCTACATCATCGGACTGACAACGTACATTCCACCGTCGCCTCCGGGTACCTACCTCTCATACATTCTTCGAAAAATCGGATTCTCGGTTTTTGAGGCGAATCTGTTGGCGATTCCATCGCAATTCCTCTTCGCTGTCAATCTACTAATCGTTACATGGATATCCTCCAGAGTGAAGGAACGCTCCATTGTATCGTCTACCTCTAACATTTGGATTTTCCCTTGGCTCGTTGCCCTTGTCACACTACCGGCATCTGCATCTCCATGGGTGCGTTATGCTTTGTTAACAGGACTTCTCTCCTATCCATATTGCCATGCGATACTTGTCGGGTGGAACGCAAAGAATAGTAATAGTGTTCGCACAAGGGCAGTTTCCGCGGCTTTGTACAACATGTTCGTTCAGAGCGGAAATATTATAGCGAGCAACATCTACAGGGATGATGATCAGCCCTTATATCATCGTGGAAACAGAATACTTCTGGGGATCACCTGTTTCAACATATGCTTATTCTATTTCGTCAAGGTTTTCTATATCTGGCGGAATAAGGTCCGCGACAGAAAGTGGAACGCACTTACTGCCGAGGAGCAGGAACAATACGTTTTGACAACCAAAGACGAGGGTATGAAGAGACTGGACTTCCGTTTCGCACACTGATGGATATCCAAGACGAGGTTCGGCGGATTTCGACAGCGATCTGAACAAAAGTCCTTTAGGCTAGGCTACAGACTATCAAACGGCAACGTGCATAGTCCTGACAAATACGCAACTCATTAAAGCTATAAAAGTGTGTCTACCAGTAGCGTCTTGAATTTGAGTTTTGCAGGTCTTCAACATCGCAGACGGACCTCCCGTTACGTTAATAATTTTAGATCATCTGCAAATCATGGTCCATTGATCAGATACCGCAGCTAATATTCATAGTGCAGAAACAATGTTTCAAAACTCTGCTGTATGCTATGAATGTGGTCTTATTCTTTATTCATTAGTGGTCGGGATTTTACAAACGTGCTATATGAAAGTGGAAATGGAGCTCACTTGAGCCGTTGCCAAGCCCGTTGCCACCTATATGTCCCCTGTCTAATTCAACCCACTTCGGCGTCAGGATAAACGATTGGAGGAATTACTATCCAAAACTCCGCAGACTCTGGGGTACATCATTATGTGATTTGAAGGGACCAGGCCGAAGTGAGCCCAAATAGGCAAGTTATGCAGGATCTTAACGAGAGCCTTCTTGAGCTGTCAAACTTTGCCCGGACTGTGTCAATTATTTCAGAAGTATCCGTGGCTCAAAGCACTTCTTAGATAGTATACAAGCACTCATATCATTCGTGGAGCATTTATATACAGTTTGACCGTATTCCCAACCAGATGCTCGTGTTGGGTATAAAGAAGCTCAAAAGTGCGAAGGAACTGCTCCATGCTAACTCTCAGTGCCTGAATATTTAAGGGACCGAACACATCAGGATATCCGGCCCATTTCCCCGTCAGAATCCATTATTCTCTGTAAATAATCAGCTTTGAAGTACGTTGATACACTATCATGAAGGTATTTTCCATTCTCACGGTTTTGTTCGCGGCGGTTTCCGCGACACCTACTCCAACTGTCGATGGGAGCCCAGAAAAGGCTCGTTTGGCTAAGCGAGCATCCGTTTCGGACAAAGCAACTTTGGGATACGCTACTCAGAATGGAGGGTAAGACAGCCGATGTATCGCAGATTCAAGGGCAACGCTAAAGATATCTAGCACGACCGGCGGCTCGGGCGGTACTGTGACTACTGTGTCAACCCTTGCTCAGTTTACCGAGGCAGTTAACGAGAAAGACGCAACTGCCAGAATTGTTATGGTAAAGGGCATAATCTCTGGGGCGTTGAGTGTTCGTATTGGAAGCAACAAGTCAGTCATCGGTTTGCCCGGTGGTGGTATGTTTAAAATCATAGGGACAACGTTCTACTGGCTGTAATAACTAACCTCAATTCGCCTAGGCTTCAGTGGTGTTGCTCTCTATGCCCGCCGGCAGAGCAATATCATTGTTCGTAATATTGTCTCCTCGAATGTGGAGGCAGAATACGGGGACGGTCTCAAAATTGATGTAAGCTCGACTGACCGCGTACATCCCGACGTTGTCTCGCTAACATATATATTTAATTGTTTAGGCAAGCACTAATGTCTGGGTCGACCATTGCGAGTTCAAGTCTGTTCTTGTTGCAGACAAGGACTACTATGACGGGCTCGTCGACGCGTCCCATGCCGCGGATTTCATAACCATTTCATAGTGAGTCATAGTTATCTTCACTCATGCTGTGCGCTGCTGATTAGGTCTAGCACCTACTTCCATGATCACTGGAAGACTTCTCTCATTGGGCATAGCGATAATAATGCGGATGAAGATACAGGCCACCTCCGCATCACATACGCTCACAACTACTGGAAGGACTGTGGCTCCCGTGCACCATCTCTCCGTTTTGGAACTGGCCACGTCTATAACTCTTACTTCTTGAAGTACGTACCTCCGTCTTCAAGTGAAAATATTTGCTAACTGAATCCAGCTTGAACTCGGCAATCAATTCTCGCATGGGCGCTCAAATGCTGGTCCAGAGCAATGTCTTCAGCAACGTCTCCGTCCCTATCACCAGCGTAGACTCTGATGAAGTCGGGTCAGTAGTACTAGAAAAAGTCGATGAGAATCAAGCTGACTACTGATAGATATGTTACTGCCATTGACAATGACCTTGGCGGCGGGGCGAACACCGCCCCAGCAGGGACAATGACCGCAAACTCCGTTCCGTATTCATATTCTTTGCTCGGCTCCGCCAATGTAGTGAAGACTGTGCCAGGCCAGGCTGGTGCTATACTTACCTTTTAATTTGAGAACTATGATTCTGACTTATTTATTGAGTTCTACTGGACTAGGTGTTCATGTACTTATCCAGGCATCGCGCCGTGCTTAGGAAACGCTGGGAGATTCTGTGACCTCAATCAGGCGCATGTATGTAAATATCAAGTACCTAGAACGACAGAGACTATATACATATTTGGGCTAGTAGAATCACTCGTAACACGTGCTATAAGTGAAATTTCTCAGCGTGATATTACCATGTATAATGACAGACTCACGCAGAGATTGGGGCTCGAATCTATGCCGATTGTAATTTATATACATTTAGGATCGAAGGATCAGAGGAGCATGCTCTATATACTGGAGCACTCGCTTTGCTGAGTTCCACATTAGGTTTATTTCTGTTATCGATTGAAATACCAGGCATACATATGATACGGTCATTCTTGAATGCGGACCATCGGCTAGCCTACGCTCAGACGCAATCCCTTATGGTGTTGAGTACACTTACAGGAACTTGAGAAATGGAGACTGTCAGAGATCAGGAATGTACTGCTTTTGGAGACAGTAAGCATGAAGATGATCATTGACCAACTCCACTTGCAGTAATGTCACTTATGAGAAACAAAACCATCTTAAAACGGCTTACATGGCGACAGAATTAGAAAGGCTTGTGGCTCTACGCAAAAGTCTGGATTCAAGGTTTGGTGATTGGTAGGGTTAGACTTCAAATCTCACTACCTTGTACTGGCCCCTCATGGTAGAGTATTCTACACCTCCGCCGGGGTAATAAATGTTATTTTAGCAAGGTGAATATACCAGAAAGCCAGGGTTGGGAATACCTGATTGGGGCTTCGAAGATTCTGTTTATTTCTATAGCCCCGCTGGTCTTGACAAAAGTAGCAACTCCCTTGTCTGAAAAGTCGCGATTCCCACTCAGAATTAACAAATATTACCCCGGCGGAGGTGTATGATGGTGATCAATGCCAGGCACAACTGCTCACCTGCCTCGGTGTCGCATGCAAGGCACGCAAAGTCGTAGGCACGCCAAACCGTGCACTGACCGGACCGCTCCCTGCATGACCCTAGCGTTGATCTGCGGATCTGTTCAAGGGGGGATGATTGTCATGGCACGGACATTGGTTTAGGTCGTACAGTGATAGCTGCTTTAGCTGGGCAATCAGGCCATTCGTATGGTCTGTCATATTCTAATTGAACGACGGCATCTCCAATTGGAATGATCTCATTTGGCGGAAGTCAGCTTTAGTCTCTCGGCAGTCTGCTAACATCGAGCTTGTGCCCGTTAATCATGCGGGTACTGGCGGGTGCAACGGCCGCGACGGGTGACTAATATGCTCTCGAAGTCAGAGCAAGGGATGGAATTCTCGTCGCCACGTCGGCCAAACTTTTAGTTTGGGGCCAGCGGAAGTAAAGCCTATTTTCTTGGTGCTTCATTCCTTTTTTTCCTTTTCTTTCCCACTCCTTTCCACTTCCATCATAGCCTAGAGGAGATGTCTCAGGTCTCCTGGGTCCTGGCAAGCTGGGGCGGTAGCGTTGCAGTAGACCCTACGGAATTGGGGCTGATCGTTCACGATCTCAGCCCACAAAACGCGACCAGGATGTTAATCTGGGCCCCAGCGGGGCGCATTGCAGCTTCCCTGTTGCTGGGCACTACTGTATGCAAGGGCGAAATCCTGGCGCTGATCCTGGCAAAGACTGACTGGCTTTCAGAGAGGCACGAATATGTAGCTGATGGGCCAAGGATGATAGCAAAGTTGTACGCGCTCGCTACACACAAACAGAACTGGGTAAGAGTGTCATCCTGCATCTGATGACCATTGCGCAAAACTAAGCCGTCATGCGGGGAGTAATGCCACCATACTGTAAGCCGAAAGTCAAGCGTACCAAATCCCATTTCCGTCTTCAGAGGTGAGCTCTCGCCGCACTAAGATGAGCTGGCTCTGAGCCATGACTGAGCAACTCAGGAGTTTGCCTGAGTCAGCCTAAGTTTAGACTTAGCTACTTTAGGGAGGTATACTTTAAGGACACTATTTCCCATAAACATCGCTTTCGTCGCCTGACAGACTCGATCTAAGCCAAAGTCCCCTTTTAAACCTCGGTTGTTAGTCCTTGAAAGTTCCAAGACTCGTCTTAGGCTATAAAAGGTAGCCTAGAGCACAAACCCTAGAAGAATAGATGGTAAGACTCGAATATGATATATCTAAAGATTATGGTATATAGAATACTCAACGCAGGGTCATCAGTAACTGTAACTAAATGAGCAAATACCAATACTACTACTCAGATCACATAGACTTATAAAAGCTATACAGTCGTACTATAACCAGATCTCATATCAATAACATACTGATCTATATTATAAGTTTCTTTCATTCATACCCTACTTATAATTAAAGAAGACCTAGCTAAGCTATGAAAAGAATGTTATAAGGTAGGCTACAATTCATTTAGATACTATCTCATCAAGTACCGCGAATGTCACAGCGGAGGCAGCTGCAGCAAAAGCGACGGCCGAAGGGCAACTGACGAAGAAACTCGCCAAAGATGCTCAAGACGACGCCTAGAAGGCGCTCGAAGCCAGCCAAAGTAGGTTTGACGAATGGAGAAAGGAGAAAGAAGACCTTCTTACAGAGATGGTCGCACTGAAGGGGCTTATTGCTGCTCAAGACGCAAGGATCCAGAGCTTGGAGGTCGCCCAAGGCGAAGTAATAAGCTGCCAGTATGATAAGCTAAAGGACAACAAGCCAATGATGAGTAGCAAGACGACTACCAAGAGAGGCACTGATGATGGAGAGCAAAAGAGTCTAGGGGAAGGGTCTGGAATGTCAACCCGACATATCAAGGACAAGAGGCCTGAGTGGAAGCCATATGATTTGGCAGGTTATGCAAGTGTATATTAGCTTAGAGATATAAGTAACGCCTCAGACAGCAAAGCTCATCCTAGGCAGCTCCTTGAATGTCCTAGGAGGGTCCTATGACCCTCGAAATGCCACACAAATCATTCTATTGTCATTATGCTATTGTCTTCGAACCATAGCAAACGTTCCTGCCCAGAAATCCCCTCTCCCCCCACAACTCTTTTCGTACTTTAGCGTCTACACCTTTTCATTCTCACACCAGCTACCTAGAATCCGCTCGCCTTTGTTCGAGCAGCCTCTCACCCACATCTCACTTCTTTCTCAAGTAAATCTAACCAGAACCACAAGGCATCACCATGGCAGGACTAGCGACTCCTAACCCTACTGGTGGCACCGCCTCCGGCATCACGACTGAGAGTGCTGGTGTGACATACAAAGCGAAGAGCACCCTCACTGCTCATATGATCGCGGAATGCGAGGCTGTATTCGCAATCGCGATCAAAACCCTGAACGATGCCGACCCTACAAGTGGCCAGATAGCTAGTTTCTGGCGTGGAACCTTCGACCGATGGAACAGCAGTCGGCTACCTACTATGCCTCGGTACAAGCAGCGCCAGAGCGCAGACTCGTCGGTTGAGGCCGGCACATTCAGCTGTGATCTTCCCCTGGGCAAGGTAAGAGACGTCATTAATCACATCAGCTCGAGTAAATGCTAATTCAGACTACAATCAGAGCGAGGAAGTCCAGGAGCAGCCCCTGGCAGGTTGCCCTGCGTTCGTCAAGGTTCACGTTGGTGGTCCAGCAAAGGCCTTGGGCTGGCTTTGGGTAGACTCGGCCAATCAAACGGCCAGTACTGCCTACATCGATTTCTATGATGATCAGCCTATGCACGCCTATACCCAGGATGCGATGATCCAGTATGACAAAGCCGAGTTGGCACGTCTGGCCCTATGGAACTGCAAGCTGGCTATCTATATGGTCCGTCGCCGGATCAACCATTGGACCAAGAACGGTTGTCCTTCTGCCGTCGGTGGAGAAGATTCGCTCATGGCGAAGATGGAGCAGATTGTCTTGTGCCGCGAATTGCTGCCAGTCTATACAGCCCTTGCCCAGAACATCCTGGATACCGATGACAGCGGAGGAATTCCGGCCCCTGCCCCAACGTTCCCGGTTTCTTGGTAGATCTGATCCTCGATGGCACAAAGCAGTAGCTGGTACTGGAATTGAAGAGACGAATCAATGGTTTTTGCTTAGCTTTTAAGTATCAGGGTTGATACTTGATAATGATATGTGCATTTGTTTTAGCCAGTAGTTGAGCCCTTTGTTGCAATCCGCATGCTGATATTATTACTGTGTCATGCTTGGTTTCATAACGACAGTTTTCTATTACCACGGGAATCTTAACAGAAGTCACAACTGGACACATCCACCTTGGAGTCCCACATACACACCATTGCCTATCACGGACTGCTGTCTCTAGATCGCTTCCCCTCTACCGATTGATTGTCAATACGTACACTGTACGTAACCGACTTCACGATGGAGTGCTCCAGGCTGTCCTTCAATATGTTTTCTTCGCTGGTGCTTTGGCCTGTCGCCGCCGATGCGAAGACGCCTTCGCCTTGGCCCAGCTTGCTGAGCTTGTATCGTTCCTTGCTTGCCCCAAGGCGTCCACTCTTGTTGTCTGACGATGATTGTTTTGACCGGTATTCTTTTGCTTTTCGCAGGAATACGGGTGCGAGGAAGGGTAGAGATGAGACCATATTCTGTCACGCACACCATTCCGTTAGTTTCCTATTGCTAGGTCGAGAGGCTGCCGAGGAGTTGATGCCTGAACTTACACCAACATTAAATTCAATGACACCCCATAGAACTAGCATCGTAGAATTACCATCCCCATGCTGAATGCGGTCGATCTGGAGGTACCGCAGGATGGAGCACAACGTAGTGAACAGCCCGAGGAGGAAGATGAGGATTAGTCCGATCTTCTTCCCCCTACGAACACTCAGCTTCAGTAGTGCAGGAATCGGCATGACCGCAACAACTACGTCAGATATGATGGTGATGATGGCATATGCTGTGAACGAAGGGCCTGGTGACAGACATGTTCCTGGTGTCAATGGGTTCCATGATTTGCTAACCTGTACACCGTGTGAGTGGCACGTCTTACAAGAGCGCTCTCGAGCAATGTTGTTGGGTTGATAAATCCTTACCGGTCGACAGGCAAATATCAGGGAGAAGCTGCAACCCAAGTGACCAAGAAAGATAAGAACGATCGTGCCCAAGACAACTCTTCTATAGATCTTCTCATTTGTGCCCTTAAACAAGCGCAGATAACTAATCAGAAGAGCAATCTTGAAGAAGCTGATTCCTAATTGGTATATAGGCCGGCCCGCGTAGTTGACGCGAGTGTAGGGGATCAGGTTCTTCTGTGGCCGTAGTGCCACAGGTAGTCCGAGGCCAAACTTAGTCTCTGTTCAGTCCACCATATCAGTATAAAAGTAATGAGTAGAAGAGAGCCAAGGCACTCACGGACGATGCAAAGGATCGAATAGATGAGCGCGAAGGCCATGGACAAAGCTGCCATGCAGTCATCTGCCTTGAGTCCGCGAGCAGAGCCACGGATCCATAGTCTCGTCGAGACAACAGCGATGGAAAGCACCGATAACACCACGCAAATGGCGATAATCGTTCGGTAGTCTGAGATTGCATTGACGGTTGGCGTCGCGTTGTTCACCCAAGTCATTGTAGCAGTATAGATGCGCAAGGTTGTAGTTGAATGAATGGAGACAAGTCTAAGGATGCAGACCTGTCGATTCCGGGACCGTTTCGAGCATCTTTAAACAGCAGAGGACAATGGAGCTCTTGACCTGTGGTGACGATGATCGACCTTGTTTCCTATTCTCCAGATCCGCCATGGTCCGATTAGAGCTGGGTCTCCCTTGCCGTTCGTTCAGCAGCATGGGGAAGATTGACAGGCCCAAGCGCGGCGGATGTCTCAGACGTCATCCTCAGGTCCTCGACTTTGACAAAACAAAGCAATGGCTGGTCAATCGAGTTGCTTTTCGCCATATTGTGCGGTAGGGGCTCCTGTGCACGCTAGTCCTACCGCGTCTGGGACGCCGTGTGGCTGGTCGGGGCTTTGGGACTTCGGTGAACGCAGCATTCCGTAATGAGAAAGGATCTGACCCGTCACAGCAGCCAGTGAAGCCATAATTGAGCCATCTTCTGAGGCTCTGGCAACGATTCGGCAGGTTCCTACTTAGCGCGATACTGATCGGCGGCCCGTGGGGGCGTGGAGATGCCCGTTGACAGCCGTAGCTCCGCATAATGTTAGCTTACAGCGACTCGAGAGTAGCCTGAGGAGGTCAAGTGGCTCGACTGGGTCGAGTGGTCAACACCTGAAGTGCAGGTCTTGTTCTTGGCTCGGGATCGTCAGTGGCGCGCGGCATGCCAGGGGAACTTGCAGGAACTATCAGCTCGCTAAGATAAGATGTCTCAGTGCAGGGCGAGGCACGCGTTATCAAGCAAGGGATGAAACGGCCTCTTCGTCCTTGCTGCAAGGAACTCAGCTTGGTCCACACGCCGATTCCTCTTTTGGGATTGACAGATCAATCTATCCAGTGCCAGGTCTTGTAAGTGTACCGGTCTTTGTGCTATGAGAGGTCGGCGACACGACCTGCGCCGTATCGGCCAAGCTCCCCACCGCGTACAGTAAGTCTCACGGCATACCGGTGGAACAATGGTCTTTGCTCAAGTTGAGAGTCGTTATTTATCTTGCATGTCCGCATGTCCTCCATCATGTTCCTCGTCTGATCTGCACTCATCTCATTCCTTGTCTCGTGTCTGTCACGAGGTCTTCCTTGTTCTTCCTGAAAGTCCCCACCTGTGATCAGCGTCCTGACTCTGAACAACCTGCTGCCGCTCCTGCAGCCTGGTTCTCATCACTTCGTTAATCTATCATTTCGTGTCTCTCATTGTGCACGGGACTTTTCGACAAGCAAAATGTCCACAATGTCCTCCAAAGGAGATAGCATCACTGAGTGCGAACTCGGCCATGTCATTGGTGAGACCTCTGCGGGCATTGATACGGCCTGGAAGTTTCTTGACAAGCATCGTGATACCCACGTGGCAGTGGACATCACGGCCTTGCGTCGCAAGATCGACTGGCGCATCGTGCCACTGATGTTTTGCTGTTATACAATGCAGTTTCTTGACAAGGTCATCCTCAACGTACGTTCTCCCTCTATGCCCAACCGCAGAATGTAATCTCATACGGTGACAGTACGCAGCGGTCATGGGCATGACAAAAGACCTAAACCTCCAAGGCAATGACTTCACAAACGTTGCTACTTTCCTATTCGTGGCTCTGCTCTGCTTTGAGGTGCCGAACAGTAGGTTCCTGCTTGCGTCGACACAACGAATGACATCTACTAATGTACTGTCCAGTCTACTTCCTCCAAGTGGTACCCGCGGCCAAGTGGCTTGGTGGAAATGTCATCTTCTGGGGTATTGCAACGGCCTGTGGTGCTGCGGCACACAACTACCAGACACTCCTGGTCTCACGAGTCTTTCTTGGAATCTTCGAGGCAACCATTGGCCCATCACTGCTTCTGATTAGTAGCCAGTGGTACACCAAGTCGGAGCAAGCCCCGCGTTTCTCCTTCTGGTATCTTGGGCTCGGACTTGGACAGATCATTGGCGGTGCTGTATCCTATGGCTTCCAACATATCCTTCCTGGTGCCGCACTGGCAGGATGGAGAATCATGTTTGTGGTGCTCGGAGCGTTGACTGTCGTCGTCGGCATTTGCACATTCATCTTCCTCCCTGACACACCGATGAAAGCACCCTGGCTATCAGACGCCGAGAAGGTTGCGTTGCTGAAGCACATCAGCGTCAACCAGACTGGTGTTGAGAACCGCAAATTCAGGGTGAGAGAAGTTATCGAGGCTCTCTGTGATCCACAGCTGTATCTGATGGTTCTTTCCGTTGTTCTTGTGAGTTGCTTACTTGCATGATTGTCAGAAGAATGTGCATTAACTGATCTGTGAAATAAGCTGTCCGTTTCGAGCGGTGTTGTGACTACATATTCGTCCACCCTCATCCGCAACATTGGCTATGACGCTAAACATGCTGCTTTGATGAACATGCCCTCCGGTGCTGTCAGCATCTTCTTCACACTTTTTGTCGGTTACGCTGTACGGAAGCAGTCTCATCGCTGGGCATGGATCATTGCTTGCATAATTCCTGCGTGAGTGATATAATCAGAACTCAACCCTGCGAACATATTCTCACATCCCATAGTATCATCGGTGGCGCTTTGATGTCCTTCTTGCCTCAGTCTAATAAGGCCGGCATTTTGGCTGGCATTTATCTCGTGAATGCAGTGGTCGCCCCCTTGACAGTTTTCTACAACGTGAGTATCAAATATGTGTCTAGTGTTTATCCGTCATTGCTAATAATTATCCCAGTGGACATCTGCAAATTTTGGCGGCGCAACTAAGAGAGCATTTGCGGCAGCGATCGTTTCCGGATCCTTTTCACTCGGTAACATCATTGGCCCTCAAACTTTCCAAGCTCGAGACGCCCCAGAATACCGCCCGGCTAAGCTTGCTGTTATGGGAACACAGGCTGGATGCGCGTTCACCACGTTCGTATTGTTTATGTACTACGTGTGGGCGAACAAGAAGAGAGGCGCTCTCCCGGAGACGGAGGAAACGTATCTGTCACCTGAAGTTTGGGCTGGCATGACCGACAAGGAAAACAAGAGGTTCAGATATTCGTACTAGGATCTGATAGTCAAGCTCAAAGAGACATTACGGTGAAAAAAGTTAGATGTTCTTGACTTTTGCCATTACGACGGTAAGCTTTACGGTAAACAACCTTGTAAGCATGGCAGGAAAGTCAGGATTCGACAATCGAATTTGTATCATGTGAATATAGAATACGATATGTACACATTAGAGGAGGCTTAGCAATTAGATCTGAGCAGTGTGATGACAAATTATCGATTGTCTTGTTGATTGATTTTTGCCCATATGAAGTCTCAACGGTTGAACTATTCTTCGACGACTTAGGGGCTTACATCAGATCAGAATGAATCCCATCATCACTAATTCATTGAGAATACGTTATTGCTACCAATAGGAAAGTATAGACAATAGGATTAACACATATATACACAACAGAACATTTTCCTGGCGAGATGGCCTAATTGCTCCTCTTCCCAAATATAGATAATCTCTTTTTACCACCCATGATGGCACTACTCCCTAGGCTCGGCGTATTGAACGCTTTTACACCGACTGGTGTCAACGGACTGACGACATCAAATTCCTCGGTCCATGGTAAAGCAGCTACTATCTGATCATGATGGCGGAGCTCGTCTTGTTCATCTTCGCTGCTGCTATTTGAACTAGCACTGCTGCCCCCAGTCAGGCTTCCGACGCTCTCACCGGTGCTGGCAGTGTTGCTTCGCGGTCTTTCACCTGCATCTTCCTCTGCCATTGCATCATGGCAACATAAAGGATCCGGCTCCTCAGCAACAGGTGAGAATGCAGGCAGTCTCGGCAGTAGGGGTGGGGTTTGCCCAACCGGTGTTATGGGAGACACAGCATCGGCCGGCATGTCCGTCTGTTGTAACATTGGAGTGAAAGGGTGACGGATTGTTGGAGACGCGCGAGTAACAGTTGATGTCAAGCGGCGAATACTCTTCCCCAGTGATGTGCTGACTGCGATCGACTTGCTTCGGCTTGATGTAGGACTGGTCGAAGACAGGTCGGCCTTGTGCTTCGTTTGGGCATCGCCAAAAAGTTTGCGGGCCAATAGGTCAAATTGACGACACATGGTGGGATGTTCGATGATATCCTCCATAGTGATCTTGAAAGATGCAATGTCAACACCAGTCAATATGAGTTTGGGTAATTCTCGTGTGAAGTAGTTCGCTAACTCCGCAGCGGGAATAAGTGGCCCCCAGAGATCGTAGAATGCAGCATTGTGGAGGTGTTCTTGAGGGACGCCAAGAGCGCGGGCATCGAGCACAACCGACCATGCATCAGCGATAAACGACTGGATCAAGAGCATCTGATCGGGTGGAACCTGGCACTCAATCTGGAGTGTTTGCTGCAGTTGAGCCTCCCTGGTGGGAAAGGCCTCGTCTGGCGCCTGTGGCAATGGAATCTGCTGATGCATGCTCTCATACTGGTTTCCTGTAGGGACAATCGGCTGCATGACACCGACACTCGTAATGACATTGACTGTGTCGCAGAGAGCACGTAGTGTTTCCTCGGCAAAGCTCCCAGGAATCCGATCCTCGCAGAATGTCACTGCAAGCTCGACTTCGCCAGAGCCCTGCGTGATGCTGTGCACAAACAGATCCGGCAAATCTTGCACCTTGGACTCAATGAGGGTAAACTTGCAGCTAGCGGCCCCTAAATGGAACATTTTACTTTGCTCAGGTTCGATGGCTGATTCCTCACGTTGGTGCTGGACGACAGTACTGAGCCGCGACCAGTAATGCCAAGGTGTGGACTTTTCGATCATCTCATACATGCCGAGATTCTCGTACGGCACTCCTGCGATACGTTGGCCTTGGATGTACTGAAGCAGGCCCAGGGGTGAGAGAGGGTAGTCAGGAAAGCGCACTCGAACCGGAATCGTGTTCGCGGTTGGACCAAGAACGCCAGAAACGGCTTGTCCGGACGGCAGTCGCACGTGGCGGCCCTCGATGACCTCGCCAAAGACTACATCGGAGGATGCTGAGAGGGTGGCAAGGACCATAGACCAAGCTGCTTTGAGAACTGTTTCGAATCCCACCCCAAGGCTTGGTAGTGACTCTACTGAGATTCGTTGGCGGATAGTCTTGATGTGACTGCTTAGCTGTGGCGGCTTGGTATGTACTACCACTTGTGTCACTGACACGCCTTTGAGGAATGTCCGCCAATACTGCTCAGCTCCGTTTGAATTTGAGAATCGGGCTCCGTCCATATAATCACAGTAGCTTGGCCGTCGAGGTGGATTCTGGCTCCCATCGTATAATCGTTTGAGATCCTTGACTAAGAGCGTGATGGACGCGTCGTCATACTGCGCTTTCGACAGGCGCATGATTAACGTTGATTGTTTTCCTGCATCAAGTAAAACAAATTTCGTTGGAGGCGAATGAAATGTGATAGGGCTACTCTGGTCTTTCTTGATGATCTTCTCGGTGAATGCTGTAAGACGCCAGCTGGGACAGAGATATTTCTTGAACTCAGCGTTGAAAGCCTTGAGCACCACCTGATACAGCTTTCGATTATGATAGACGAATGCTGTACGAAGGACTGGATGGATACTAACCAGGAGCTGCAGGGACTCTTCGAGCTTTTGAGGGTTGACTGGTCCGGTAAATCCAAAGACAAGATAATCAATGCCAGCACGGCCTGTGCGCAAGCCTGACTCGACATGCAACATCTGCGCCGAAGATGCTTCCGCGACTTGTTTGATCGTTTCGGCATCACAACCGATGGACGGGACGATAATCTGCTTGACTAGAGTCTCAAAGCCAGACGGGCTGGTGTGAACATCACCATCGCCCTTTGAGCGCTCCGATAATTCTTGGTCGGCTGCAGTTGTAACATTTCGGCAAAGCTCCGCCAATGTTGCATTACGAAGCACATCGGCAATTGAAACACTCAAGCCAGCTTGTCTGCAAGCAATAACCAAGTCGACGGCAAGGACATCATTGCCGCCAGCCTTAAGGAATCCATCTGTCGCACATATTGTGTTCTCATTAAGAGCCAAGACGCGTGCCCAGATGGTCCGCATTTGTTCTTCTGTTTCGGTCAGCGGCAACGCTCTGAGCCCGATATCCTGAGTTCCCTTCATATTCTGTAAAGATGAGAGGGAGAGAAGATGCTCATGTGAAAAGCCGTGTATGACTTTCTGCAGTTTGCGTCTATTGATTTTCAGAGAGTTTGTGATAGGAAGATGCTTCAGCGGAATCAAAACATTTGGAACCATGAATGAGGGAAGATTGTTGGGCAATGTCTTGTCTACCAGTTGTCTGATAGTGGAGAGCCGCTCTTTGGTCGTCTTGCTTAGTTGGGCCAAGTCTTCGCTCCCGTCGAAGAGGGTCCCAAGCTCGATAAAAGCAGCCAGAACAGGAGTTCTTCCGGTATCCCTGAATGAGATAGCTTCGACTATAGCATCGACTCCTTGGCCGAGGCATTTGCGAAGTTGTTGCTCAATATCCCCAAGATTTACTGTGTGGCCATTCAACACGAGATCTTCTCTTTGGGATCCAACATAATCAATTAGTCCCCCATCACTGTAGCGTACGGTGTGGCCCGTCTTGTAGTATCTGGAATTGCTTGTTCCATCATCTTCGACAAGATTGGATGAACCAACACTGTTTCTATACGGCCGTGCTAATGCGGGCCCACCAATCACCAATTCGCCGAGGGCTCCGATGGGCATGAGCTTTCGATGATCCTCTGAACTGACAATCCAGACGCTTCCGAAGACCGGTTTCCCAATGCATCTCAAATGATGGGGCCCATGCACCTCCAGGAAGGATATACCAAGTGGACAGACGTCAGGTGCACCATAAGCAAGAATGACACGCTTCTTCCCTGCCCAAGGAGCATATGTATCCCGGTCCAAGCTGCGTGTGCGAAAGCAGATTGTTCTCAGACTAGGAAGGGTTTCCACACTGAGCTTTCGAGCGAGCAGGGGAGTCATCTGAGACCAGTTGACGTTCATGCGCTTGACAGCGCCAGAGAAATCCTGAAAACGTTCCTGCGCCGTAGGAATGCAAACGCATCCTCCTTGAACCAGAGTGATGAAGACTTCAGCAATCGCGATATCGTTGTTGAATGAGGAAAGCTGCATGACTCTGCTTGTATGATGGATGCCAGTGGCAGGCCCTTGGGCAATGCACGTAGTTGAAAGGGCAGAATGCGTGAAGGCAATGCCTCGAACTTCCCTGGACGACACTGGTGTAAAGAAGATGCAAGCATCATCACCTGGTTTGGGAAGTGCAAGTGGTGGGCGATCCGGTGTGAAAACGGGGTTGGCTAGGCTGGACCTCAATTCAGAGTCTAGGACAATAACTCTCTCGAAAAGATTTCCAAGATTGTTAGCCGCAGCATCGCAAGCTATAGCAAGTTTTGCGTCGATATGTTGATAGATAGCATGGGTCAAACCCATATCATTTGCATCGATGGGTATCAGTGCGCCGCCAGCTTTTATTACCGCAAGCATCACCACGACGCTCCATCGACTCTTGTCCAGAAACACGGGTACAGGCATGGATAGTTCCACTCCAGCAGCCACCAGAAAGTGGGCTAGTTGATTTGCGTGCTCCTCGAGCTGGAGGTATGTTAGGTCGCCATCACAGGCACAGACGGCTTGATTGTCTGGTCGCTGCACTGTCTGCACGAAGATAAGCTCATGAAGGAGCGTCTCACTCCGTGTGCCGGTAGGCGCATCGCCGGTCCATGATACAATTTGAGCGTAATCGCGGTCACTGAAAAGATCAACACCACCAACCGACCCGTTAGGCGCACTCAAGATAGCTTGAATGGCACGGCCGAAGGCGTTTGCGACATTATGAGCTTGGCTTTGTGATAGGATTGAACAATCCATATCCACCTGTAATTTCCCGTTTGCAAAGCTAGCGTCAACGAATAGATCATGATCAGAAGATTCTTGACGTAGGATGCTGCGAAGTTCGACGTTTGCACATGGTCTGCGGTAGCTCTCTGGAACTGTTGGTTGCTCGGTGTACGCAAGACTACTGTTAAAGAGCTTCTCTGCACCCTTGTAACCGAGAGTATGATTTATCTCTGGAATCGAAACATACTGGTGCGGTAAAGATGCCTGATGTTGCTCATTGGCATTATCGAGAGCACAGGAGAGAGATGTATGTGGTGATATATTGAGATTGCAAGGTATGACGTTTGCAAAGCAACGAATGGCCAGCGGAACATCTCCAATGCACGCTTCGCGACCTGGGGTACGGTAGCCAAAGCAGATGGCATTGGACCCAGTGTATGCACGGAGGAGGAGCCCCCAAGCGAGACGAATGATGGCGCTTGTACTGGTTTCGTGGGCGTTAGAGAACTCTTGCATATCGCCCAACTCGACGTCTAACTCCACGTGAGCCCTTTCCCGACCGCAACCGGCAGACGTTGAAGTAAGCCGAGGAAATATGCAAGGCTTGGCTTCACGGAGTCTTTCACGCCAAAAGTCCAAACTCGCTGCTCGGTCGTAGCCGTTGACGAGTTCAACGTAGTCAGGCCACAAGAAGTTGTTGATCTCAATGGTGGGCGTGGCAGCCACATACACTCTCTTCATTTCCAAGAACAAGAGGTCTATGCTGAGAGTGTCGCATATTGCTGAGCTCACGTCTAACCTGATAAACGTTTTCATCGGAGCCTTGCAGACGCTCAGGCGATGTGCAGGAGTCGATCGAGACCGTGTCACGGGTAGACGCTTCATTGCTTCGATTGGATCATCGACCGGGGAGATGTCAATAAAGAGCATCTCGGGACTATATTTGCGTAGAACAATAGCATCGTACAAACCAGTCTCGGTGATGCTCTCTACGAAGACTGTACGAAGGGCCGAATGTCGTGTGACGACATGTTCCCATGCTGTGCAAATGCGAGACACATCAATAGGATCACCATTCGGAGCAGTCACTTCGTAAGCCATATGTAAATGACAAACGGTCGAGTCTCTGGCTTGTGCCACCAGGATAGCTTGCTGGTTTGATGTGACCGGAGCGATGGACTCGATGTCACGGACGCTGCCTAGGCAATGTGTTGAGACACTGGTTTCGTTGAGCCTCGCAAGACCAGCATAGGATGGATTGAGGCGCGGGACATCAGCGAGAGTTAGCTCATGAGGGCGGTAGCGAAGTCTTCCAATGGCTTCGAGGAGTAGATGCTCATAATTCTGTATCCATGTAGCAATTTCCTTCTGATGTCGCGAGTTCTTGTTATATATGAATCTGATCTTTGCTGCGTCCTCGTGAACCATGGCGTTGATCTCAAATGAGGCGATACGGCCGACGTTGGGACCAATATCTGACGTTCGTAAGGCTAAAGTGCGACCAGGTATGCCCATCTGTTCAAACACACCACTCTCCTGGACGAATTTCTGAAATGCGCCAGAGTAGCTGAATATGATCTCGAAAGGACAACTGCTCGAGAACGAATCTATCTTCTCGGAGCTACTCAACCTAGACGTGAAATATTGAGATGCCAAAGGCTGGGTTGATCTTCTTTGATCCTTCACTCTTCTTAGGATATCAATGAAATCATCGTACCCCTCCTCCGGCGGAGCAATGGGACAAAGTGTCGTGAACCATCCAACAGTGTCAGAGATGTCAATATTGGTTCCATTGATTTCTCGGCCGTGCTCTTGATTCCATACGACCGGTGGACGCCTGTCATGGAATGTCTGGGAGAATGATAGCAGCAAGGCGGCGAGATAGATGTCTACCGGATCCGTTTGCAGTGCTTGGTTGCAAGTAGTATGCAGAAGTGATGTTAGCTCAGGGCTCAAGGAGAAGCTGACCTCGCCGGCATCTCCATATGTATTCGATGAACCTAACAGGTCCCAATCCTGATAGTTGGCTGACGATACTTCAAATGGCATTTCAATAGCCAAGTTCTCGGTGTCTTGTCTCGAGATGTCAACCCATCTCTGGAACGGCATTGAGCGATGCGACGAAAGACACCCGTTCTGGATCAACTCATCGAGGTCCCGAATAATGACCCGCCAAGAAATGATATCAACAACGAGATGATGGGCAACAATGTAGATCATTTGATGGCCGTCATCTGTACTAAAGTGGGCAACAGAGAAAACGGGGCCGTCCTCGAGGTTGATTCCTGCCTGAGTCTGACTTATTACTGACTCGATGTGATCGTCTGTGCTGATCGAATAGTGATTAAAGCCGTAAGAGTCCTCCGTGTCCGGTAAAATTCGTTGCTTCCACCCTCTGGGGGTTTGGGCGAATCGAGCGCGGAGCATGGAATGATGGGCGACGACGGCATTCACCGCAGCGGCAATGTCGTCCAGAGCGAACTTGATCGGGACGCGTAGAAGAACACTCTGATTGAAACGGTAGCTGCCATCTCTGGCCCTTCGGTGACTGGTATCCCCGCCTAGGGATGTGTGGAAATAAAGCCGTTGCATTGGTGATAGCTCAAAGTCCTCCAATGATTCGACGTCCCACTTGTGCATTAGCCCGCCGCGTTGCGAGGCAGAGAGGGCGATTTGTGAAATCGTGGCGCTCCGCAGCACATCGTGCATGTTCAAGAATATAGATTCGAGTTTGCAACGCGTCACCAGGGCCATTGCAGCAACTTCGTCCCCACCTAGTTGGACAAATGAGAGATTCATGCCGACATAGTCTGGGGAAATCTGTAACGTGCGAGCAACCAATCTCTGTAGGGACTTTTCCATTTCTGTCTCTGGCAGCTGGAGGGTTATTTGGGTAACCAAGTGAGTTATGCGTTGGTAAAGTTCTTCGTTGGCATTCTGAATCCAAGTACGTAGTGCTCGACGATCTACCTCTCCAGCTTCATTCAATGGCATCGTTTCTAGTACCGCCCAAAACTGAGGACGATCACCCACCAGGCCAGCGGCTTCGAGATCACGTCGTACTGCCGTGATGTGTGTTCCAGCGAATAGCATCTGTGACTGGCCAATAAGTTCCAAGTCTTTGGAGGTGGACTCCCTTTCTGCCAGGCTCGTTAGCGTGACAATGGCCACAAGCTTGCCATCAAATAAGCCTGCCCTTGGTTTGACAGTGACAGCTCTGGAGATGGCTTTTCTCGAGGCGATAAAGTCTTCAACCTCGCTTCTCTTCTCGCGGAATGCGCTAGAGTTGCTAGAGTTGCTAGAATCGCTGGAGTTCCGGGAATGAAGACTGCTTTTGTCGCTTAGGCTCGCGGTCGACGAGTGCTTGGTAGACTGAAGCTCTACCGGAGCAATCATGATCGAGTCCAGGGTTGCTGGTTCTACAGATTGCTTTGCGCATGGTGTGATACATGTCTGGAGTTCAGCTAGAGTCTGACAGCGCAAGACATCGGTTGTTCTGACGGCCATGCCGATGTTCATACAGGCCCTCCTCAGGGCCATGGCGCTTGTACGGTCTCCTCCCAGATCGACAAACGAATCAATCATCTGAACTGTATCGTCCTCCAAGCCTAGTACCTTGGCTACTGCGGTTCGAAGTCGGATTTCCACTGTAGCGTCCGGGTCTTTCCTGAGCCATGCCGTCGATGTATCAATGCGTGGGAGCGTCACTCTCCTCGTTGTGTCGGCCATTTCGTAAAGCAAGTAGAGAAACAAGGGGTATACTATATTACAGACAGCAAAGGACAACGGCCTGGGTATCAACGCAAAAACAAAAATGGTCGAGAAGCAGTAGGGCTCTCAGCTACCAAAAGAGATGACAAGCGTATCACAGCGCAGGCCTTTGCATATGACATCCGAGAAGGTATACAGCGTTCAAGACTGTGAGAACCATAGGGATGACAGGAGATACCCGAAGTCCCACAGACGAAAGATACAGAGAATTGGAAGAGTAACAGCAGAAAGGAAATGGGAGCGTGGGGAGGCCGATACATGATGTATCACGGCCGGAGTGCAGACCTCGCCCAAGCCATATCATCCTCACTAACCTACGCAATCAGCCAACTGCGAAGCTCCAGAAAAGCGAGCGGCAGTCTGCCGCAGCCAACAGCAATCTCCGCGCGACTAACAACAGCCCTGCGGCCCAGCAAAGCGGCCCACAGTCGCGGGCGGGCAGCAACCCAACGATACTCATGCCATAGCAGCGACCAACTCCAACGCCGGAGCCGTGCATGAAATGTCAGACGGGTAAAAATCCATTGGGGAAGCGGCTTGTCGTGGTTGTGGGGGCGTAGGGGTCCACGCTGGCTCAGCCACCAGCGACTGTGAAACCCATGCAGCGATCTGCGGGCCGCTATTTTGGGAGCCTGTTCATGCCAACTCTTACCAATTTGTTCAATTGCAATCGAGATCGGTAGTGCCGTCCTGTTGAATCTAGACATGCCTGCTTACGCTCTACACGGCGAAAGTCGATTACTGGACGGATATTCGTCCCATGTTCGAGGACATGGCTTCTCATGCAGCATAATGCCTTTCTTTTGCGAAGTCCAAGTGGGATACCCCCAAGAGAGACCCCTAACCGGACTACGATGGGCTGAATCTGAGTTAGGACTAACCTAGAGACCTTAGAGACATTGAAAGAGATTCGGCACAGGTAAGGCAACGGAGACATTGCTGACTGGCAGAGAGCCTCAGAGAGGCTGTAAGACGGGTAGGCCAGGCGTGTCAACTCCGTTCTGGGCCTGGGACTGGAGCCAAGAGAAGGGAAGAAAGTCACTGCAGTATGCACAGAGACAGCAAACTGACGAATTGGCGACAACAGTGCTGTGGATTCCGCCAAAGGGCCTTAAAAATGGTTCGGGGCTGAGTGCAGGCTGAAGAGCCTGACTGACGCCAGATTGTCTTAACTTAGAACTGCCTCTTGGCCAAGCCCGGCATAGCACCAATCCCCGTGCGGTGCGGCACGCGGCAAAGCAAGCAGGGGGGTTGCTGAAGCGAGCCGAATTAGGAGCAACAAGCGCTCGCTGTCCTCGGATGGGATAACCTTCAGTACTTGCTTACACTCTAGAATCTGTCGCTTATAGTTGCTAACAGACACCTGAGCTTCAATGCGGGACTACGAGGAAAGTAAGTAGATTATGATGCTCTGTTCTCTTCGTGCGTCTACCCTTGTGGCGAGCTATCCTATCTATTCAATGATAAAGTCGATGAAGATAAACTCCTTGTCCAAGTCAAGGGATGGACATCGCACACCTAGACATACATTTGCTTTGTAACATATCACCATAGCGTGCTCGGATGTGTAGCGTACTCATAGAGTTAAGTAAATTTGCTCAACTCGCAAAGACTAGATCTCATATGCTGCATCCAGTAGAGTAACGCCCTTGTGAAGGGATGGAACCATCGCACTCTGTTCAGAGGATACCTTTTAACATTACGACTGGAAATGACGTCTGGAAGTTCAGCAGAACAAAGTTGGGTAATAGACAAGAGTAAACCAACGAAGGTCAAGCGGCCGCAGGCGGCGCGGTTGGCGATCGCTACGGGATCTCGTAGATCACGGAGTGTAGGAATCGTTAGCTTCACCCGATCGAGGTGCTCGCGACAAAAGTCGCTTCCTACTGTGTGGCTCGCAAATGATCTATCTACTTTGAAGATTGAGAGAGCAAGATGATATTCGACAAAGTTCTGACAGCGAAACGTGTGCGCGACCTGATGGCAACCTCATTCGGCGCAGTATGACAGGCACCAGAATAAAGTCCATCCTCGTAGGGTTGCATTCACGTCATACAGCAAGTGACGATCAATCCCACGAATACTCCAAAAGGAACTACAGTCAGAGGCTGCACTGATTGTCCACGCTTTATCTGATCGTAATTAAATCGTCGAAAGACTATTTAACCCTCAATGACATCAGACCAAGCATCCTAGGCAGTTTGGTTAGGTCCCAGGGTTAACGAGATACCTACCGCCACTCTAGAACTGAATGCCAACCAGAAATGCGACATCCGACCTTGTTGGCGCGAGATGCGAACGCTGCAGCCCCTAAGGACACTTGTCATCTCAAGTTTCATTTGAAGTCACGTCTCCCTGAATAGTTGAACGGGTAACCATCGTTACCACCATTCCCCGCCTTGGATGGCTGATCATCAACTCTTGACGGGGAAGCCGTGGGGTGAACACCACCGCGACTTGGCTTCCGACTGCCGGGTAGCGGCGCAGCAATAGACGATCGCTGTGTAAACTTCATCGACTTTCTCTTTGAATAGAATCAAAGAGTAGTAAATGGCCCTCTGTGATTGAAGCGACATCCCAAACAGCTTCCTGAATTGGCGAGGCGTTGTCATGACAGCCCCTTATCTAGCTAATATGAAGAGGTCTCGATCAAGCCTTTCGTTTCTCGTAAAATGCAAACATGAGCTGAGTAAATGCAAAGTCTGTTATGACATGTCAACTCCACATCACATCAACCAGGGTTTGTTGCTTTTCATAGACATAGAGTAGCCCTTGATCGTTGCCGTTGTCTGTTCCTTCAACCTCTTCCAGACGGCAAAACCCTGTCTCCTCACCGGGGATCATCGATGAACGGGCGCAGCGCGCGCGTGCTGGTCGAGGGGCCATTGATGGAAATTGAAAAGCGCTTATGATGATGTAACTCACATCCGCCCCCGGTGACCCATCTCAACGCCCAACAAACAACGGCAGTCGTGTTAGGTTTTCCACACAACGTCCAACAACCACTCTGCCACCACCCTGCAGTACGCATCGGTCTTGGCCTCAGCGTCTCTAATGCTCTCCTTCCCGCCCATCAACTCCCTAATGTGAACATTATCGAATCCGTGGGTCACATCCGGAACGAGCAGCCACTTGATCCCGCTGCCATCCCACCTCTCCTCCCAGCCAAACCGCTCATTGTTGGTCTCCAGCTTGCCCTTGCTTTTCGCCGGCTGTTCCCGCCCAACAAGCCGTAAGTTCTTGTCTGTAGACGTCGCATCTGGGAGCCTGCGCGCCGGCGAGAGTCCTCGGGCAGCCTGCTCCTCATTTGCAAGGCGGCAAGCCATGCGCCACGACTCATGTGCCAGCATGTCCAGCTCGGCCGCCACAATACACACATACGGCGGGAGGGCGGATCGCGGCGCATACGCGGGCGATAGCAACGGGTCGCGCAGCTCCTGGCCGTATGGGATGTAGCTCCAGTCAAAGACCGCCACTAGGTCGAGCAGCGCGTCCTTGCGGCTGTTCCTGGGTGGCGACAAAGTAGGTTTGTATTGTCTGCTGCCGGTCTTGACCCCTGAATGTAGACTTAGGTCTAGACACCCATACACGCTCGTGACAGCTCGTGGGGGGGCCGTGCATTCTTGTATTGTAGGTAACTGGGACAGCGTCAGGGCTAGGTTGCCTCCAGCGCTGAAGCCCAGCAGTGCTGTGCGGTTGTCGGTCGGAATCGAGGCATCGGCGACGACAGCGAGGTAGAGAGCTTCAAGATCGTGGAGGGCAGTTGGGAATGGGCCACTCGGCGCCTTCGTATACGAGAGAGCAACGACCTGAACACCGTATCTGTCTGCGAAGGCGCGGTTCCATTCGTCATCGTCGCGCGGCGCGCCAAGGCAGAATCCACCGCCGTGGATAGTAAAGAGCGTGGGCAAGGGACTGGACGTCGAGGAGTCGTTCCGTTTCGATGGGAGAAAGACTCTAGCGGTAGATGGTAGTTAGTACGATGAAGTCCACTCCTAGAACACATGCTATTGCTGAGCCCGGGGTCGATTGCCAGACGCTCGAGCATAACATCTGCAGGCAATCCTAGGTATGCGCTCACCGGACAGGTAGACGTGGGATCCCATTATATGTCTTAACAATATCTGGACGACACCGCGGCGGGAAGAGCCATTCCACCCAGCTTCGGATCCATATTAAGGTAGCTACAAAAGTCTGTAGGCTGTAGACGTATAAACCAAGACGGACTTTCTTGTATAAAGGGGGCTCTTGACTCCTGTGCCCCTCATCATCTGTGCATTTGTCCGCCACTTCGAACGAAAGCTTGGTCGGCATCTCTGGCACAGGGCACAGGTTGAGAATTATCGTGTATCGCAAAACGTAGCTGTAGAAGCTGGATACTAGGTCCGTAGTTGAGGAGGTGGTCGGATGAAGTAGATGAACTGTAGCATTGCAGTTAGCTATTTGTTGTCAATCACTTTCGGGCTGGCGTCGACATTGGCACGTCCGGGTCTCAGTTCGTGGGAACTCACTTTTAGATAAATCGTCACGTAGGCCAGAACGAGCAAGGCCGCAAGCAGACGGAAGATCATGCTGGCCTCCAAGTGTCCACGTGTGCTGTCGCCAGTCTCAGCTCTTTATCCGGAGACAACCTCGGCCTGCTCGAATGCCCAGGCATGTGGCGCGCTGGGCGGTCGAGCTTGAATGGAAACGGCGCCCCATGGACTTCATGCACAAGGATCGCTTCGCATACTGCACCAGTTCAGCTACGATCGCTGGAGCTTCAGGCAGAAGGGCACTGATTGAGCACGGATAGACATTGTAGGGGCGAAGATGCTGGTTAGAGAGTATGCTGATGGCTCAAGCTCTGGCCGGGAGCAGTTGCATCCCACCTACCGTCATATCAGCACGGTCCAACGCCGGCCCCTCGATTCAAACACATCTGGTTAAACCCGGTCCGATGCACAATATGCAGCATTGAAACATTGAAACATCGAGAATTAGGAGTAATACCATCTCCGGCTTACTACCCTACTGCAGTATATTAAAAATAATGTTAGTTCAGTTATCTCATCTCCAAGGGCGAACTCCAACAAGAAGGATCCCTAGGATTGGCTTTAAAGGCCTCTACTGCTTTTGAACATGAAAAATACGAATCAAGACTTCAAGCACCAAATGCGCCTATGTGTCGTTATACATCGACATCTTTCCCTCAGTCCGGGGAGGTCTGCACTTTCCAAAAGGGGCCTGTCAAAAAAGAAACGGCCGTCGTATGCAATGTAAATAAAACAGTCAAGAAAAAGTGTGTTATAGTACAAATACAGGTCAGGTCTGGCCGGCTGGCTATTCCCATACCTGTCGGTCTTTGACAAATATCGGTCCCGGTCCCTGGATCCTTGCCTTTCCTTCATTACGTCGCGCTGCCCATCTATTTCCCCGTCTACATTATCTACCCGTTCCATCCAATCCGGTCTTATGCGGCGTAGTGGCAACCTGCATCGTACAGGCAGACTCTCCCTGCTCTTCCTTGGTATCGGTATCTAGAGAACAATCTCCGTCTCGTCGTCGTCCGGATCCTCGATGCTCGTGCGCCGCCGCGCCTCAACCGCACGCTCGACCTTCTTGCCGTCCTCGCTGACAATATTCGGGTCATCGACGGTCTCGGCCTCGTCCCCTTTCTCAACCGACCCCTTTTCCCCTTCTGACTTGTCGTCGCCCCTATCTTTGTCCTTGGAGCTGAAGACTTGGTTGCCGAATGGCCACAGACTGCTGAACGCCGTCGACTTGCCGCTTCCCGGCGGGGGATGCACCGGCAGTGGTTTGAGCAGAACCTGATCCCTGTCCTCGTCGAGACTGGACCTATCGCCACGACTCTCTCCCTCGCCGGATTTCTCCTTTGAGCCCTCGCCCTCCGGCATGGCGAAGTCGCCAAACTCCTCGTCCTCGCTGTTCGTACCGCTCCCTCCGTCCTCGTCAGAATCATCCCTCCCGTCGCCGAACCGCTCCTTGTCCTCGCCCGCCTTCGGTTTGCGCCGCACGACGTCTCGCCACCAGGAGCCGCGGTTCCAGCCTCCGCTCCCGCCTCCCGAGCCGTTCTCGCCGTCGTTGTCCTCGCCGTGCTGCCTCTCATCGTCGTCGTCGTCCTCGTCATCCGCAAACGGATTCCGCAGTCTCTCGACGACAGGGGCGGACTGCAGCAGGCTGCCGAGGCCGCCGCCGCCGCCTTTGCTCGCGCCTCGAGACGCTTCGTCCTCGTCGCCGTTGCCGTTCTCCTGCTCCTCGGCTTTGCGCTTGGACATGGCGAGGCGCGCGGCCAGCTGGAGGCGAGCTCGCGAAGGTGGGATGTTCAGTGGCGGTGGGGGAGGTGGTGGCGGCGGGATGGACGGTGGGTTCATGGATGAGTTGGATGCGTTGAGTGGGTCTGTATATGCGCGGAACTGTCAAGGCAAATCAGTGCATGCACACTTCGGGCTTATGTTGATAAGATGACAAAAAGAAGACGAAAGGGAAGGGCGCCCGAGGGAGGAGAGTAGCCAGCGGGGAATGTGCTATCATGTCCATCCAGTTGGGTCGTTTGGTAATCCAGGGCTGGCTCGGCGCATCCGGAGACATCCATCATACATGACATGACACTCAACATTTCGACAACCAGCCTGTTCCGCCAAGCATGAGAAAGAGCACCCCATTCCAAACAGAGGGGAAACATCATTTCCCAGCCTTTTGGAACCTAGCTCTATCTCGTACAATAGTCCAGCGGTGACTGGGGTTACACATAAAACTCATTAAACCAATCCATCCTTCCCCCTCTAATCCATTGCCTGGATGCCTGTTCTGGGCTCCATACTGGTGGTGGTACAGAAATTTTCCCGTCGTGAACATCGTCATTGGTTGGCCAGGGAGTTGACTATGTTCGCTCATGGGATGGGTCATCCGAGATGGTCCCGCCGCCCTGTTGGTCGTGCTGGTCCTGGTCGCCGGTCGCCTGAAGATCAGATTGAGCCGAAGACGCCTTTATTGCGCCGGTTTCCGCATTGACCTGACCTTGGAGTTCATCTGACCTGGGAGGCTGATCCGTTTGCCGGAATTGCTGGACATGCTCCATATGATCCACTTCTGGCTCGTCCTCCGCTTGTTGGACGTACTGTACATCCTCCATCTCGACATCTTCCATCTCGCCGTAACCTTGAGGCGGATCCGGCGCGACTCTAGTGCGCCTGACGTGGAGAGCGTTTGACAAAGCCATTCCACCGTCCTCATTGAATCTATCGTCATCATTGTCATACCACTCATCGCCCCCATAGTCATCCGTCTCATCCATTAAATCCGCGACCTCACTAAGGTCTTCCGTGCCTCCATAGCCGTCATCCATGCCCCTCTCCAGAAGCCGCCCTCTAATGCGGTCCTGCGAGTGGATGCTGCTCGAAATACGGAAAAGAGGGTAACTAACCTCGTTTGTAACGTCCTCTTCGTTGTCTTGTTCTTCGTCCTCATCCTCGTCAGAGCTACTGCCGAAGCCGGACATCATGGTGCCCGTAGATATCGCAAACGGACCGATGCCATTTCCACCCCCGTTATCGCCCATGTCACTGATTCCCCCGTTAAGGCCGGCTTCAGCTAGGGCATTCGAGCCGGAACCTTGATTCGAGCCAGACAGGCTTAGAGCAGAGCCCAGACTGGACAAGCCCACGCCTGCGAGGCCTGAGCTTGCAGCTCTATTGCTGAGAGCGACTTCTGGCCGCACGCCTCCAAGAATGGCGTTATCCCTCTCTCGTGTCTCCGCAAGTGCGCCCTCGACGTAATTAATCCAGTCCTGCGACATGACGCGGTCCAAGACAGTCTCGGAAAGAAGTTCTGGCGGGTGACGCTCGGTGAACTTGACCACCTCTTCCGCAATCAAAGTCAGATGACCCATGTACCCCATACGAGTCTTGTTCTGCTTCTGAGACTGCTCGCTCGCGGCTTGGCCGGTGATGATCTGGTTAGTAATGTCTGCTGCTTCGAAGAGCGAGATGGCAAGGGTCGGGTTGAAACCACGATCCATGGGTCCATTGAAAACCTGCTGGACAATGTCATACACCACGTTGTGAAGGAAGTTATTCCAGGGGTAGTTGAAGAAGAAGGACAGGATCGTAGGCACCACGCGATATTCTACAAATTGAGTCTTTAGGTAATCCCCAACGACCGGTGTGATCTGAGAATCATCGGCTTGTGTGGGCGCGTCAGCCTCTGGTGCGTGTCCGACTACTATTGATTCCTCGCCAGGTTGCGCTGGGGTTTCTGCCACTTCGCCTTGCTCTATATCTTTTGAAACAATCGGTGTGGCCTCGGCTGCTCCGGCGTCTGTTTGAGACTTGGATGATCCAGACTTGTCTGAGAACAGAGGAGCTGGCTTATCGTCAGGGTGAGGTAAAAGTCCCTCCAGAGCTGCAGCAGACGTTGGTAGCCCAGCCGCAGGGGTCTCCGTTGTGCCAGGTTGACCAAGCTCGGAACCGGCAACGGAGGAAACGGTAGGAGTGAACACAATGTTATCCGAGTCCTCGCTTTGCTCAGACTCGGCGGTACTATCGCGAGCTTCCACATGTACATGTTCTGGCTGATCATCGATACTGAGAGCCTCCACCTTCTGTGTAGACTCTTCAACTTCAACTTTGGGCCCACCCTCGTGCATCTCGGCTGGCTTTTTGCTGGGTGATAAGGGTGCGACAACAAGGTCAGGATCCTCGAATGCCGTTTCGTCTATCGGGTCGTCTCTCACGTGTAAGCGAGGAGAGCTCAGGGGTTCGTCGACGAAGCCATCCTCGTCCTTGTCCAAGAAGGACGGGCCGCGGTTTGCCGCGATCTCCTCTTCCGCCTTGACAAATTCGTGGGAAGTGTCCTCGGCCATGTCTGCATCGTTCTTGACCTCTTCGAAGCCGTCATCATCTGATGCGTTTGTAACCTCCAAGCGACGGCCCTCGTCCGCTGGAGACGAGTGCGATATGCGCATTGTCAAGTCTTCTGCCGAGGAAGGCACCTCTTCGCCACGCATAAGAGACAGCCTACCCTCGGCTCGTAGTCGTTGCCGTTCCGTGTCACGAGCCGAGATCAATTCTTCCGAGCCGACTTCGTTCAATAGGCCCATATTACTGCAGTGCAAGAGCTCGGCCATCAACTCGCAGGTTTTGAAGCGGTCAAAGCCGAGGGGTTCAATCTTGTCGCCGAATGTCGAGTCAAGGCGCTCCTTCTGTGCGGGTGCATTCATGATCAGGCTCATGAAGTCGGGGACGTGGTCGGCAAACATGCGGAGCAGTGTGCCCAAGTAGATGGGGTCGCGGCTCGACGGCAAGGAGGTGGCTTCGGCGCCAACATCAGGATCGTAGTCGGAATTGTTCTTCCTGATGACCTCGATGACGATTCCCACGCCAACAGTCAAGGCATTCCCGCCTCCCAGCATGTACGAGATGAGTTGCTCAACACAGGGCTTTGAGACGAGCTGTCGCGTCAGCTCGTTGGGTCCGATGCAGGTCTGCTCGTTTTGGGAAGCGTTGGCTGAGACGGTTATGATGGCCTTCATGAAATCGCCGGCCGAGGTCTGCGTCGCCCAGCTATGTTCGGGTCCAAGGAAGGATAGGAGCGTCGGCATCACCTCTTGAGTGAACAGCCACTAGAGACGACATGTTAGCTATGGGTGCTTCGCTTCAGGGAACGCGATGTACGGGTCGGGTCAACTTGCCTCAACGATTCCTTGGCCACTATCTGTCCGTTCGAGGCTGATGATCTTGAGCAAGAGGTCCATGATCATAGGGCAGTCGACGTGTCTTAGCATGTCGGGCACAGCATTGTCGATGGATTTGAGCAACTCGATCATTTCCTCCGTCTTACGGTCGAACAAGGACTCGTTGACCTTTGTGAAGTAGCTCGCTTGAAGGGGGTCGAGTGGTGCGGGCCGCTTTAGGAAATCCCAGAAGTTCCGTAGCAGAGGCTTGCTTGCCAGGAGAGCCTCGCTGATTGACCAGTTGTCTGACGACAGGATCTCTGCTGCCACGTAGGCGTAGCGGTTGCGCTTCTTCTCGGCCTCTTCTTCCCTGTTTTCGTCCTCGGTGGCTCTCGAGGATGCTCTGGGGCGAGAGAAGGGCAGAGAGCGGCCCTTGCCCTTGTCCGAGTCATCGTCTTCGTCGCGGTCGGGGTCGGGGGTCGCGACGGCCTCGAGCCTTGGGGCGACGACGTACTCGAGCAACCTCTCGAGGACGGGCTCCTCTCTCAGGTAGTCGATGAGCTTTGCATTGTGTTGCTTGAGCTCCTGTATCAGGTCGCTCTCGTCGAGCAGCTCTTCGAGTTCGAAATCGGACTTGTCGAGGATGGTGTCGATGGTCGAGATGTTGGCATAGCCGCCAAACCTCCAGAACATGATGCCTGATTAGGTAGGGGATCCTACGTCACAGCGCCAGCAGACCTGGCGCCAGACGGTAGGGGAAGAGAGGGGAGATGGGCGTCGATGGGCGTCGATGGGCGTGGCTGTCGGTTTGAGGCTCAAGCATGCGTCCCTCTGAGCTCTGAGGGCGGGCAAGAGTTCGAAAGGAACAGTGCGTCGTCGTGGACTGCGAAATGAACGGCGATGCAGGGTCTTTCCTTCGCCTTCGCGATGTCTGCTCGACAGGAGGGCGCGCGCGCGCGGACGAGGCTCGGGGGAGGCGTGGCGGTGGAGGTGGAGGCGGGCTCTTCTAAAATGCACCGAAAAAGAGATGCCAAACGCAGGAATGATAGAATGATAGAATGATAGAATCGAATACGATATGCTGCTAAGTTGTGTTGTTATGGTGAAGGTGATGGGTATCTCAATCAATCAATCAATCAATCGGTCGCCTGTCTGTTCGTTCGTTCTGGGATTAGGTAGGATGGATTTGTCTGTCGGGCGGTCGATTTGTCGGGCACTGGTGAGTGAGTGAACTGCCACTGCACTGGGCTGGACTGGACTCTGGGAGTGGAGTGGAGTGGACACTGGGGGCAGGGCAGGCAGGCCTAACGTTAACTAACGATCAGCTGAATGTCGTGGACTGTACTGCGTGGTATGTACCTAAGTTACCCTACTGTACTATGCAGTACCCAGGCTGAGCCAGGTACTGTATTGTGCAGTCGGCGGATGATGTAACCAGGCGCGTGTCCCGTGCACTTGTGAAGAGAAGAAGAAGAAGAAGAAGAAAATGCAGGTGGACAACAGGCAACTCAAGAGTCTCTCAAGAGTCTCTCAAGAGTCTCTCAAGAGTCTAGAATTGCATGGGAGTAGAGCACTAGAGCACGCGACAAGTAAAAGTAAAAGTAAAAGTAAAAGTTCGGTGCATCAGCATCAGATCCTCCGTCCTACTAATACTAATGCTGATGCTAATGCTGATGCTGCAAATGACATGACACATGAAGCTCTTTTTCCAGGTTTCTTGCGGCGTGTGTGTGTGCGATTGTGGATGCCGGTGAAGAGACTTAGAAATTAGAAAATTAGGTGCTTTTTTCAGGCCCAGCACTCCAGTCCAGGTTGGGCTGCTCCTACTACCTATCGCAGTAAGCTACGCGGCAGAAGTTTCGCAATGGACAGACACGCGGGATTAGCTACCTACGTAGACTAAGGTTAACCTGAAGAGACAGGAGACAGGCAGAAAAGCAACAACCCAGCGTCTAACATTGCATGTACTATGCTATGCAGTAGAGTAGACAGACAGCAGACAGCAGACAGCAGACAGCAGACAGCAATAAAATATCGGAATTGACAAAGCTTCCCTGCAATAGGTAGGCAAACTACACAGTAGGTAGGTATGGTAGTCTAGCTAATGACTTGCTGGGATGTGCTAGTCTTAAGTCAGAGCTACCAAGATCCCATGTCCGCCGAACTCGTCGCGTGCGTAGAGGGACATACAGTACCGGTACACTGTCTCTCAGCAAGATGGTTGAATCAGCGTCAAAGTACTGCTGGATTGATAACTACCGGTACTCTACTCTACTATAGGAGTGTCGCTGTAAGTCATGGCCAGATCCCGATCATTGCGGATATGGGGAAGTCAAAGGGAAAAAAAAACATGCAAAACATCGAGAAAACTAACTAGACTAAATATTCAACCAGATAGGGCACAACGCACGGTTATGGAGATCCTCCAGGGCCAGCTCCAGCTCCAGCTCCACAGGCAAGGCTACCGGCACGCCTGAGACTACACTACCTACTCCGTAGACTCTTCATGTTACCGTATCTACGATATTTTCAACGCGCTCATGTTCTGTCACTCATCCCCTGGTGGTGGTGGGAAGATCCCCGTGATGGAAGCTTCATGAGCATCTCTTCTCTTTCATGTCGGGCTTTGTGGAAGACTTGGGCCCTGAGCCAAGGTGAGACAACTCGAGTATCCCATCTAAGACATCCGCATCGATGCCGATGCCCGGTACCGGCGCCCGAAGGATCTATAACTACTGCGTATAACTGGAAGCGTCATTGGTGATGGAACCGTATTGACTGTCGGCCGGCGTCGCGTCAGGTGGAAGAAGTGAACAGTAACAGACCTCAACGCAACGCAACGCATTACCGGTACTCTACTACCTAATCAAAAACATCGTCATCGACCAAAGCAACAGCGCAACGTGGTAAATTGGCACGTTTGGTACTGGAGTAGCGTCGATCCTTCCCGCTCCCACTCCCACTCCCAGACACAGTCTTTCTGTTTGCAGCAAAGAAGGCCGAAGCCCGAAGCCCAAGGCGCCGCTCCCTCCTTGCTTGCCACGTGCAGAGTCTTGCGGCCCAGCGGCCCAGCGGCCCAGCGGCCCAAGCTCCTCAACCACCTGGAAAAGGGGCTCGGTCACGTGATTCCCATGTGCTGGGCCCAAAGTGTTCCTCTCTTATTGAACTGAAGAAAAGGCTCCTGTCTACTCAAATCTGGCGAATAATTATGGGCAATGCATGAAAGCAACGATAGAGTAAAACATTCTCGATTTCCATGCTTCAACATGAAGGACGATTCTAGACAATGCCGGATTCAATAGGTATCTCACCTAAGTATGCAAAGCATGCTGTCACGTCAGGTGAGTGGCCATTATTATTCAAAGCTGCAAGCCACACTTCCCAAATCACACGGGAGAATGTCTCGTAATTAGTCGATTCTGGAAAGGAGGTAACATGAAGTCTTGGCAACGCCACAAACAGACATGTTGAAACTCTTCAGGAGTTGATGCGGCTGAACAAACATTCTCATATTTGAGCACGCAAGCTACTCGAGAGAAACTCTATCTTGCCAACCTGCTGGTTGGCCTCAATCTCTGACAACCAATGCTCTGATTCTCAAGAATGATGCACTCATTTCCTAAACGATGACTGCTCTCTCCGACCTCGTGGGTGAAGCCCTCATAGCGGCTCTTACTGCAATAATCTTCTTCCTCACTGCAAGATTTCTTGGCGACAATGCCACTTGGGTGTTGTATCTTCTCTTCTTCGTTGCTCGTGTCCGACCAAGCCGCCCAACATTCTCCATGTGGATAACAGTATCCGTGATCATGTCCCTGCTTGATGCGTCCGCATACGAAATTATGGCTTTCTGCTCCTTCATTGACGCTTGCATGACACGAGACTACATCACCTTAGTATGCTTTGTTGGAACCACCATCGCTCTTGGACGTGTCTCACAGCTAGGGCTGGAGAGGGACTCATCAGACTTCAGCTACACAGAAGAAGTTCAAACAAACCACACAGCACCACCCGGCGATGCGCCTACTGTCAATTCAGTCTTGCTTCCTTTGGTACAATCTGTGGGCCTCTGGATTCTGGCTCTTGTTCCTCGCTCGATACTTGCGCCGGATGACACCAGTCGAGGTCTGCCTGAGGAAAGATTTGGTGTCATTCATGCCTTCTTGCTACAAACCGTGCAGCTTTACTTCTCTCACAAAGCCCAATACTGGCTCTACGCGCCACAGTGGTTCTTTGGCCTGTCATTCTCGGGTTCAAAGATAGCCGCGATGGAAGGTCTAGGGATCAACCTTATTGCTTGGTATTTCGGCTATAGCCCAACGGTGGCATGCGTTGTCTATCTCACCACCAACGTTCTTATTCACCCATTGCGGCAACGTTCAATGAATGGGGGTGGTGCCACACCCGTTCTACAGAGTCAAGTATACGGACTGACTTGGTTCATCATCACCGCTTTGGCGTTCACTGTTCTCAGCATGTGCTTCGGTTCCGTATTCAAGAGTGTTCTGGCTGTTATTATCCTCCTCGGATGTTTAGTGGTCCTCGTCTCTGTCGTTGGGCCTCAGATTTACATCGCGTATCACCACCGTCAAAAACCGAGGCTTCCACTTCACGAGACTCGAGACGACATTGGCATTAATCGCTACAAATATGAGGTGTTACCCACCTCGCCGACTATCAGGCTTCTACGTATCCTGCCAGCCTTGTCAAACCGCAATCCGATACAATGCGAGTTGGTATATGGCTCGTTCGAAGGCGACGTCTTTGCTGGGCCAACTTATACCGGAATTTCTTATAGGTGGGATCCGCCGCGAAGCAAGAAGGTGTTGATCTACATCAACGGTAAACCCTTTGAGGTGTTCCCAACTGTTCACGCTATTCTCCGAGCTCTGAGAGCCCCTTTCCGATACCAATGCGTTTGGATTGACTCGGTTTGTATCAATCAAGACGACGACATAGAAAAGGCATCGCAGGTCCAATTCATGCGCCTCATTTACGAGAATTGCTCTTATGTCGTCGGCTGGGTAAACGGAGATGACGGAGATCCCGGGAATGTCTTCGAGATGAGCTGGAAGTCATGTATCGACCTATGGACAGGATACAAGTCATCGTCATACCTTGCCAGTCTAATGCTTGGACGGATCAACTCCTCGAAGTATCTCCAACATGTGGCTCCAGATGAGCCTCCTTCAAACTTCTTCATCCAACACCCAGTTGAGTATTGGAAGGCCCTTGAAAAGCTCGTCACAAACTCTTACTTTACCCGGATATGGATTGTACAAGAGATCGTTGCATCTAGGAATGTGATCCTATACTACTCCGGTCAACCTATCCTCTGGGAGACGTATGCCCGGGCCATGACAGTGATCTCATCCCATGGCCTCAGAAATTTCGTTCATTTTATACGTGGTGCGAATGCCGACTTCCGTCAAATTGATCTTCCTGGAATCGACAATGCGTTAGTCATGGAAAATCTGAGATTATGGTATGGGAGACACAGCGTAATCCTGCCAAGCCAAAGGCAGCGGTTGCTACCCTTGGAAGACACATTGAAACTATGCCTGAGGTTTGAATCTTCATGGGACGTGGATAGAATCTACGCTCTCCTCGGCTTGATCTCAGACCGCGAAGAGCTCAATATTGTCCCTAACTACGAAGCCGGACAGACTCATGCTGTGTTTTCCTCACTTGCTCGGTCTCTGCTTCAAGGCAGCGACCCCTTCCGTACGCTACGATTTGCAGGCGTTGGCCAAAGCAGACGATTAGAAGAATCCCCATCTTGGGTTCCGGACTGGACTGCTAAGCTGGAGACATGTGTTCTCAGCCATACACATGCGCGGTTTAACTACCGAGCCACTAGAGACTCTACGCCAAACGTTCATTTTACAGAACGTACGACAGAACTCAGGTGTCCTGGCACAGTTGTTGACCAAATCACTCGCCTATCGCAAAAGTTCTCGGGACACCCGCCAAAAGGGCTCCGCCAATTCCATGATGCTCTGGAGTTGGTCCAAAAGCATATCGGCATGGAATATCCCACTGGCCAGACTTCAGTTCAAGCATTCTGGCGGACACTCGTAGGTGATATGGACCCCCGAGTGCGGCCTGCCTCCCAGTCATTCATCAATTCATGGCAGACTGTGATCCGAGACTTTGAAGTAGGACCGGATCCTTCTAATGATGCAGATCAGGATAGGCTTGAGGCATACGAAGATGCGAGCATTGTTTACGAGTTGAATGACACAGAAGACAACAGATACTCGCACATGCTGTCAACAGACCTCTCTCATGCCCATCCCGGCCACCACAGCGGCTTTACTTCCATACTGGGCCCGCCTCTAACAAGACACCCATTTGTGCAGTATCCATTGTTCGCTTTCGGACGTCGTCTGTGTATCACCGACAACGGGTATATCGGGCTCGTCCCCGGTAAGTCAGAGAGAGGAGACAAGATTTGCCTATTACGTGGTTCCAAGACTCCACATGTTCTTCGACTCCATGACAAAGCTGATGCGCACCTCGCGAAAGAACATTACCAGCTAGTTGGGGAGTGTTACATCCACGGTGTCATGGATGGGGAAGCCTTCGATGAAAATATGACATCTACAATAATCCTACGATAACTCGACTTATATCGCTGTGGAAGGCAAGAAATGCCGAAATTCGTAAATACTATCCAACAATCAATACACGAGTGAACGAATGTTGGCCATCGTTCTCCAAACTCGGCCATCAGACAGTACTTTGTACAAGCTTCTGAGTCCAACCTTGTCAAGAGTTTTTCCATAACACATCGGGTTGACAACGATCATAACCTAAGCATGCCCTCTTGACATGAAAAACTACTTTTCTTCAGGCTTCTCTTTCAGATTATTGCCACCAAAGAAGCTCTTCACGCTGTCGATGATGCTCGATCTCCTAGAATTGTTTGAAGATGACGCTGTACTCCACGCGCTGCTTCGTCGACGGTGGCCCTGGTCATGCGGAAGGATATTGTTAACAGTCGCCTCTGCCCGTGTGCCTGATTGAACGAGCATGTCAGTTCAGTTGGACAAGCGAACTAAGCAAAGCAAAAGGCCGTGAAGACATACGAATATTTCCAGCACCACCAACCCCAAATGATCGACGACGCTCTTGAGTCGTGTTGCTGTCTTTCATGGTGGACTTCGTAGACTTCGTTCAGGTGGCACAATCTTCAGTATAGGAGAGACAGTATCTCGAAAGTTAACACCATGACCTACATTTCTGACTCGCGGGACCGCTCCTTTTACATAGGAAATGTTCGACCTTCTGATATGGCGAATGCTTATGTCGCACATTGATAAGTCTTTCGCCATTTATTGGTCTCAATGTCTGCACCCCACCTCCTCCATCAGTGGCGTTCCTGAGCTTGTGGTGTCATCCCCCACAAAGCTTGGCCCATTTAGCGGCATGATCTGCAGCCTCCCCCAGCGTAGCTAAAGGATGTCAATAGATCACAGAGTGTGACGATTGGGTGTAGAGGTCAAAGGGGAGCTTGAGGCGTCTTCAAGAAATGAGATTCAACACTATTGGACCAAGTGGCTATCGGGACTCAACACCCACATACTTTGTATGAGGTCAATGAACATTCTCCTAGCTTGAGTAGAATAGTTATCGGGGCAAAAGCTTTAGACATCGGCTATAATTTATAAGGAGCATAACTAATGCTACCTTAGTAGTTTGAGTAAACCCTCGTTAGGCTCTCATGTTATGAAATATTTATACGGTTCCATATGTTTTGCTCGCCAATATTTGAGAGTTCTTGCCATCAAAAGGCACCAGTAAGAGAACCAGATAGTCGAGACCCGGGCCGCATCTGGGACTGGACCAATAGGGTTATTTCTTTGTCGATTGGGTTGGACGGCTCCATATCACTTAGCCACCAGTTAAAGGCGGCTCAAGACCTAGGCAAAATAAGTCACTTTACTTTTTCGAACGCCGAAATAGACGGGCTAGGGGAAGAGGCAAGCAATGGATGCCGAGAAAGAGAAGTCCGGCGGACCAGTCAATCTATATATGTATGAGAAGATGGACATCCTCGAAATTTGGAGCTTGACCATACAATACATCTCTCCACTACGCTCTGTTTGTTAAGTTACCAAAATGTTGATACTAGTCGTCGCCAGTCTGCTCATTATGTTTGCGAAATCATGTGTTGGATTTGTTGTTCCAGAGTCGCTTTCGAATGGACTTTACATAATTCCACTCAATGATCGCAATGATGCCATATCTAGAGAAATGACATTCAGTCCAAATGCTGACCTATCCCGAGTTACTCCTCGTCAACAAACCCCACCTCCGCTGGAAAACCCTCAGCCTCATTGTGGCTCTGGCGATCTGGATAGCGGCGAGTTCTCGAGTATTCAAGCTTCATTTGACACGATGTGCGATGCTGCCAAAATGTACGGACCCAGTATGGCAATCATCATGGCTCAGGGGAACTCTATCGCATATATGTGCAATTTTGCTGGCACGAATCGCTGTTGGAGACAAGAATATGACGAGGCAAATCGCATTTTGGACAATGCCTGCGGCCAGGCTCACATTGGCTCGGTTTATGTGGATCGATGGAAGAAATCGTACGGCAGGGATGTCAAGGGTGCAGATATCTGCTAGTGAGTGCAAGGAAAGTTTACTCTACTTAGTCTACTTGAAGATGTTTGTCTAGCGCAGCTTTCTGGGGCTTAGGTTATAGGCATAAAGCATCAGCCCATGTGAGGAACGATTTGATGGATCTGCTGCTCCTCGCCATACGTACTTGGTGTGAGATTTCCGTTTAAAAATCTCTTGACGAAAATGTGACGGCCTTGACCCTCTATTTGCTTCAAAAGGCGTTGGAAGCTAAATCCTAGAGCTATGGTGTGCCTTGGCAAGGCTGGGCATCTATCAGGGTACTCAAATAAAGTTGATTCACATAGCGATGGGTTTTGGAGCAGAAGTCTGGCCTATTCAAGATAATCTCGTCGTTCATGAAAAAAAATCTTGTCTCAGCCATAGAGAGTGTTCAATTTGCCTCTCTCATCATGCAGATCTTTTGCCTCAAACTCTTACTGTTCTTATCATGGACATTCGCATATGCAAAACTCAGTCATAATACTATTAGAGCCGACAACAGGATACCATCTCATCACCAAATTGCAAAGAGTCAAATAGCATACAAAGTACACAAAACGGTCATCACATTGCAACTTGATTCAGAATATGCTGCCCTGTATAATCATCGTGATGAAAAAATTCGTCTCCTTGCGCGCTTGGATAAGAGTAGCGGAATCTGGAATAAACACCATCCTCGTTATCGATTACTGCAGGCTCTCCATGGTTTTCGTCGATACAAAGAAAGAAATCTGGCTGAGCTAGACCGCTGGAGAGGGCTGTACAAGCACGTCTCCAGTGCGCACAAAAAGGTATGCGAACGGCAGTACTAGGAGCGAGGTAATACGTGAGCGACAATTGCATTTGTCTAGCATAAGAGATGTGTGACTAGACTAAATCTCGCTTTTATGACTAGATTCTAGAAAATGAGGTGCAATATTCCAAAAAGTTCGACGTCGTCGAAAGGTTGATGAAGAAGAACAGCAAGCTTTGCCACGAGATTGTCGAAACTGCCCTCGAATTCTATGCTATTGAGGAGGACGAGTTAAATACTTTCATACGGGACACTGAAAATGCTGGCATGGTGGCTGACAAAGTCAGTGTCGGGCAGGCATTGAAACACTATGTGCGCGATTGGACCGAAGAAGGAGGGAATGAGCGCAATCCAGGCTTCTCCTGTGTTCTTAGTAGCATCTTGAACCTTTTACCGCACGGTTTATCGTATGAAGAAAAGCCAAGAATTGCTATTCCAGGTGCAGGACTTGGTAGACTTGGTCATGAGATCGCCCAGCTAGGTTTGTGCCTTCCAAATATCTACTATCGTGACATAATTGCGAGAGGCTTATAATTATCAGGGTTTGACGTTACGATGAATGAGTGGTCAATGTACATGAATGCCGCTTACCGTTTTCTTGAAAGTCATCACCGCCGCCACTCTGGAAGCTTCTACCCCTTCGTCGATAGCTGGTCTCACCATGCGACGACAGGCGATATGCTTAGACAGGTTCTATTTCCTGACGTTGCAATCGACGTGTCCTCTGTCCTCCTCATTGAAGGTGACTTTACGACAATCCTGAGAGAACATGGTGGCACCTACGACATTGTTCTTACATACTTCTTCATTGACACAGCTCGCAACTTGATGAGCTATTTAAACGCCATTTATATGTTACTCAAACCTGGAGGGCATTGGATAAATTTCGGCCCACTTCTGTATGGAAGTGCGCCCTTTGTACAATTGTCTCTTGAGGAGATCATTGTTATTTCGGAAACCTTAAGCTTCAAATTTTTGGAAAGTCCGCCTATATGCGGCGATTTAACATTTCCAGGAAAACAAATTCGAGGGAAAGAGGCTATCTATGGATTTAACGAGAGAGCATTGACAAAGAATGCTTATAATGCGCAGTTCTGGATAGCACAGAAAGTTGGACTTTGAGGAGCATCAATATGCTGATAATGGCCCACGCATCTGAGTATATCTGACGAACGTGCCTGTACAGGACGCTCCTTTTGCTTCTAGAGTGCACCAGATGGCAACGATTGTGCTAGACAGCTAGCTGTAGGCCTCCTTGACCAGTATATAGTGCGGCCGAAAGTCAAAACTTGGCTATCATATCGCTTAATTATTATGGTACTAGCAATCATTGATAACGGAGTTGCCAGCATTTATAATCACTAAGGTTTCTAGATGGTTGATCTGGAGATACGCTCTCTGTCTATAAAAGTTTGTATTATCCTTTAAAGTACATGTGAAGCGATTCAAAGTGTTTCGCTTTGGAATGGTTATTGTTTTAAAGTGTTCACTAACGTGACTGCAAAGCCTCTACATAATTAAACAAAGAGAAATGTAGGATAGTTGTTTGCCAAAGTCCATGATGTGTATTGCGTGTTCAGCATCGCACTATGTTGGTATGAACAAAGTGTGCCTTATACATTGATGGAATTCTCGGTGTCGCATGTGATTAAATGGCCACCGCAGCAAGGGCAGCGAGACCTGCAAGACCATATGCTTCAACACCACGAGTGAAAACGGCGGCGGCGGCTGTGAATACACTTGAGCTCGAGCTAGCAGCCGAAATAGTCCCAACAGCCGGGGTAGTGGTGGTCGTCAAAGTGACGGCAATAGATGTTGAGATAGCCGACGCAGGTCCATCACAGTGCCAGTGATCCCCATGTGGCTCACATCCTACAGATTCAGTTGGGCTCGGTGCCAAGGTAGCCGTGCCTGGCTCATCGGTATGGTCTTCATCGTGATCGTGGTCATGGTCATCGGCTGTCGTGACTGCTATGGGAGCAGAAGACGTGGTGGAAATAGCCTCGGTCCAGATCGTCGTAGAGGTTTCTCTTGGACCATCACAATGCCTTATAAGTTATATCTTGTTAGAAAACTGAGCCAATGATACCATCGGAGCTTACTACTCTGGCATATGCTCACCAATGGTCACCATGTGGTTCGCAACCAACAGATTCAGTAGGAGAGGGAGCCAGTGTCTGTGCAGTTGCAAGACGTGTGGCGCTTAGTAAAGCGAATGCGTAGCTAATGTATCTCATTTTGATGTAGATGGAACGAATGAATATTGATGAAAATGCAAACTTTGGTAAGTCAATGGTGACTTGACGCAAGGTATGCACTCAACAAAGTTGAAATCACTTGAAAAAATGAAAGGAGTATTGGAGAAAGCGAAGATCGCAACAGCCTCTGCACATTTATATGAGGGTCGGATGCCACCCCAATAGTTGGCCGTGTGTCAACTTAAGAGACCTTGTAGAATTGGTTCTACTAGTCTGCCAACCTGTACTGTAGACACCTGGATGGTTCGCCAAGAAACCATTTCGAAAAAGGATGATAATCTGAGCCTCCTCTTCCTCGTCAGAATCACTGACTGTATTTTTGACTTGTGATCGATCATCAAGCCACGCAAAGGCAGAGCGCTTATAGATTATAGAGACTCAGTGGAGCATAGCGTCTGGGCACAACCGAGTCAGTTGGTTATAGAGCCAAAATTTGCACAACATCGAGTCTTGGCTGCGGAGACGAGTTGAGAACTCGTCTTGGCTATAGCCATCAAGGTTCTACTTCACATATCCAGCTTTGTCAATTGGTTGTGGAACAGATCTCCTCACTCAACTTCTGGAGAATTAATGCTTGGCTCTTCCTGTTTTCTGTTATGTAGTGTTCATTGAACATGCAGAAGCACCTTGCTACTGAACTTGGCATGACACTCGGTGTCTTGGCATATTGAGAATTCCGAATGGCAATGGAGCTTGAGAGATTTTCCTCGGAGCACAACGTGCCATCGAGGATCTTGATTCATCGTAGCACCCTCTGTAGGATCAGTTCCCACAACCTTTCCCGTCTGCCTCAAAGGCCGACAATCACTACGAAAGTTGGGCGCAAGTAGACGTACGTTCACGAAGTTCTTTTCATTTTATGGACAAAAGTTGCCGATTGCCGATTTAGTAGTGGTGTGGACGCATTTCTCAACGTGCTAGCAAAGCACCCTTTCGGCCACTTCAAGTATAATCTGTGGTTCAACGGTTTTCCGTCAGCTCATACCAGACATCAATCTGACTGCATTCAGAGGCCTTATACATAGTGTTGTGCTCTCGACTTAGGCGGACAGCGTCTCACCCAAATCTCTTTCGACTCGGGGTATCAGGGTAACTAGCTGTATAATTATGGCTCGACCACTACCAAACTTGACGGCGATAATGCTCTTGACTCTATTTGTGGTGATTCATCATGGCCTGTTCTGTTCTGCAGAGCGAACAGTAGTCCGTCGACAGATATCACAAACTCCCATTAGCACAACGACTGCGGCGAACGCCGAGATCACGGCGGTTTCTGATTGTCACCTTCATGGTACTGTTCAGTAAGTCAAATGGTATTAATATACAGGCTCCAGAGTCCCACTGATTTTCAATGAAAGGTATTGCATGGTAGGAGCCACCGAATTTCGCGTTTCGGGTACCCCAACAGGCGCTACTGCCTTGCCATCGTCATATACGGACTGCCATAATCACGGTAGTGAGACGTAAGGACCTTTATCATCGGCCTCTTACAAACAATTGACGTGGTTTCTAGGTGGTGTATGGCGTCGACAGGCGAAGTTGAGATTCTGCCTGCAGTCGAGAGTACAAGTCATATCACGAGTACGACGGCTCCGACCTCCACGACAAGCCTCACGGCAGTTTCCGAGTGCCACATGCACGGCTCATCTATGTAAGAATCTCCGCATCTGGAATACTCCGGAACAATTGCTAATACATTACCGCAGGTTCTGTATGGCTGGCGCAACAGAGTACTACATCCACACAACCGTGACCGCGACGACCGACCTTCCCCCGTCATTCACTGGCTGCCATGAGCATGGTTCTGATACGTAAGATATTGAAAAGAAGCCCATTGCAACAACATAACAGTTGACATCTTGCGTGATCCATAGATACTGCCTCTCGCCGAGTGGCGATGACGTGGAAATCACACTTGCCACAGAAGACTCGTCGGAGGACGACGGAGAAGCTGAAGAACCTGTTGAGGAGAACTGCCATTTTCATGCCGGCGTTGAGTAAGTCAACCTAGATAACTTATTTCATTATGAAATCTTGCTAATCCCCAACAGGCATTGCGTCGGCGGCAGTTCAACGGAGGAAGAAACCGAGAGGAGCTGCGAGCGGGTTGACCGAGACTACAATATCCGCCTTCGGGTCGGGCTTCTCTTTGCTATACTCGTAACAAGCGCCATAGGTAAGATTCCTCCCTGTATCTCTCACAATAGAGCCCATGTTTAACTTGTTGTTCCAGGAGTGTTTGGCCCAATCCTTCTTGCGTCATTCGTCCCGCCAAGAAATATCTTCTTTTCGATACTCAAGCAATTTGGAACCGGAGTCATTATTTCGACAGCATTTGTGCATGTGAGTAGAAACCTTATCGTCAATTCAATCAACAAAAAGCTCATTTATCTTAGCTCTTGACCCATGCAACACTTATGTTCGAGAACGAATGCTTGGGCGAGCTTGCATTCGAGGGTACATCGACTGCTATATTAATGGCAGGGTTGTTCCTCTCGTTCTTGGTCGAGTTTGCAGGCCATAGGTTTATGCGATGGCATGCTAGCAAGAAAGCCGCAAACATCGAGGCGTCCGCAGCGCCGCGGTCGCTCGGATCGACCGAGATGGTGAATATTTCGGTTCTTGAAGCCGGCATTATCTTTCATTCATTGAGTAGGCTAATCGCCCTCCATTCAGACGACTGAGACTTGCTAACTTCTTGAAAGTCATTGGCTTAACATTGGTTGTGTCCGGAGATGGATTTTTCCTCACATTGTTTGCAGTCATCGTATTTCACCAGATGTTCGAAGGCGTTGCCCTAGGTACACGCATTGCTGCGCTCGGCCGCGGCGGGACTGTGCCTTTGCTGGTGCATGGCCATGGGCACGATCCTATATCAGGAGCCTCAGACAATACCCAGGTCACGACCCTAGACTCTGAAGGTAGAGAAACAAAGCCACCTGTCTCGGCTGTTTCTCTGCGGACGAAACTTCTCCTGGCCACTGCGTTCGCACTTGTGACGCCTCTGGGAATGGCTATTGGGATTGGTGTTCTGCAGCAGTTCAACGGCAATGATCCTTCAACCATTGTGGCAATCGGAACGCTCGATGCTCTGTCCGCTGGAGTTCTTGTTTGGGTTGGTGTCGTAGAGATGTGGGCTCATGATTGGATGCTGGGAGGGGAGATGACCAATGCGAGTCCACTCCGAACAATGTTCGGGATGAGCGCTCTTATCGCGGGCATGGCCTTGATGAGCTTCCTTGGAAAATGGGCATGATGACGCTCGGGGTCACAACAGACACGATATTAAACGTTGCCGATCCTCGTCGCGAAGGCTCGTCGATACAGCATAGTGACTTAATGTCAGTAGCACTGGGTCAGAAGAGAACACAACACAAACAAAAGCCTTGTGATATGAGTTTAGAAAGGATCAAATTCGCGTCCATCATGGTATCAAATGTATTTACCCATTTCAAATGACGGATCGATGTGGGGGAATCGTGTTAATGCAAATCAAGACTCCCATTTCATGCGTATCCATTCCATCATTCTCTACCGGTATATCTACATGTGATATTGTACCCTGCAATGCAAACTTTTTAAATGAAGACGGTATGGAACAAACGTTTTCCAGCTGACATCGCAGCCAGTTCGGCGCGGTAGGCATTGATTGCATCCCAATCAAGCTCACGGCGGCCTGAATCGACGTCGATTTGATGGGTCCTTAGCCACCCAGCGCGTTTCCACAGCCAGCCACCAATCCAAAAGACGATGACGACCGGAAGAGCTAGGTATGACTTGAAGAAGCCCTGAGCATCATTGAGCTCGCTTCCTTGGTTTGGTGGGGCGATAGCTGTATAAAACTAAGGAGAAAGATTAGCATGGTTTCAGTCACATGCCGTCTGGAAAACGACATCAAACTAACCTGAGCAGCTAGAACTATGATATTAAGGGCAAGTCCAAGCCATGAGCCCCAAACACCGCCGATTGCTTTGAATGGGATCTCGTCCACGGTGTGGCCATGGTATGCCCAAGCCTTGCGGAATCGGATATGGGCGAGACAAATAGAGCCCCAGGTGAACAGCGCTGCCAGACCAGACAACGCTTGGAGCCAATCGAAGACAGTCGGGCCCTCGGCATCCAGGTTCACATAGGCCAAACATCCGAAGAGCAAGATGATGGCGACACTGAATAGGGGTCGGCCAGAGCGATCGACATAGGTGAAAATCTTGGGTGCGTAACCCTGCTGGGCGAGAGCGGTGAGCGTACGAGAGCCACCGTACACGGAGGACACGCCAATGGAGACGACGGAAACAAGGATGATAACATTCATGAAGGAATCGAAGCCTTTCAATCCAGCATACTTGCCGACGAGCACAAACGGCGACGCATTTACGTCAGCGTAGGGGTTAGCGCCGAGCAAGTTGTCGTCGTCACAGCTGATGAGCAGGCCGACGAAGAACAGCCCGAGAATGTAGAAGAGGGTGATTCGCCAGAACACCTGCTTTATAGCACCGGGCAAGCTTTTCACAGGATTGTGTGCCTCAGCAGCGGCCAGACCAACTAGCTCAGTTCCGCTGAATGCGAAAGCAGCAGTGACGAAGACAGAGCAGAACCCCTTGAAACCATTTTTGAAAGCGCCTGGGTCGTACCAGAGGCGTGCGCCCCAATAGTGGTCGTATTGGCCGGAGCTGGGACCGCCGCCGCAAACAAGCACCAAAGCGATAATCATGAATATGACGGTAGCAGAGAGCTTGAGAATGGAGGACCAGAACTCTTCTTCAGCGTACCCAAGAGTGCCAAAGATGTTGATAATGACGATAAAGACCAAGAAGACAGTTATCCATACGCCGACACTGATGTCTGGGTTCCAGTACTGAACTGTCAAGCCACACACAGTCAGTTCAAGCGGCAGCACGACGGCCCACTGCATGACATAGTTCCAACCCATGGCGAAACCCCAGGAGGGATCAATGAAACGGGTCGAGTACGTGTAGAAACCACCAGAGACGGGGTACATGACGGCCAGTTCGCCGAGGGCATAAACGACGTTGAACATCATGATGCCAATGATGAGGAAGTCGATCAACAGAGAGCCAGGTCCGCCTTTGCTAAGAGCAGCGCCAGAGCCGACGAAGAATCCAGCACCGATTGAACCGCCAATGGCGATCATGTGCAAATGGCGGGACTTCATGGACCGGTCGAGCTCAACAATTCCCTTGCCGTAGTCGCGCTTCTGGAAGGAGCGCAGATTGAGGCCGTTGCGCGTCATCCAGTCCTCCTCGCGCGGCCGGTCAGGGATAGCGCCAACCTTTTCGTGGCCATTGCCATACTCGGGCAGTGTCTGGCCATTGTTTTGGGAGTGAACTGGCTGTGGGGACGCCACGCCCTTCTCCTCATTGGAAGACATGATGAGCTGTGTGAACTGTCGTACTCAAGCGACCTGTAAGCTAAGGTTAGTTCTTGATTCGCAGCGAGGACGGTAAACATGGATCACAATGAAGCTGAGCATACCGATACTTGAAGAAAACGAGATGTAGAACAAGGTGAGAGAGCTTTACAAGCTCTCGATGAGGATGAGGTGGAGCTAACCTCTTTACACGTTCCGTTCAGGAAACGCGACAGGTGGGATGGCAGATATGGAAGAAGAAAAGACGGCCACCACACAGTCAGGGAGATGACGATCAACTTGAAGGAGGAGAAGATGGTGGATGAGTGAGGACAGGGGGGGAAATGACGACGTTCTTGCTCGAGGGGGGACGGCAAGGTATTTATGCATGGGAAGGGAAGCTGCGACTTAGAGGGAGACTGAGAAGAAGAGTGAGAGGCACCTGCCTTCCTTTCCTCTGCTTGCCTTCTCCCGAGGTAAGGCAGGTACTTCCTGGTTCATGTACTGGCTGCTTCATTCGTTCCTTCCTTCTCCTCACACCTGGGAAACGACCTTGCCGTGTCCGTCAATTCGTCAGTCAGGTTAGTCGGTCCCACACACCGTCACGCCTCCGTTCTCACTGCTGCCCATCCAAATGTGAAGAAGGCGCACTAGAAGGTCTGTCGAAGCTGTGGAGAAGGCTCTTAGCTGCAACCACCACACCCACCCACCAAGGCCACCGTCTTCAAGACCAACACCAACCCTAACTGAGAATCCGGCCCACGATTACTCCATCGCTACCTCACCAGGCTCACCTACATACATACAGGCGGCAAGGGGCGGTACTGTACGACAAGCGGAGCGGCGGAACCCCACATACAGCTAGTGGGCATGGGCGTGGGAATGGGCAGACTGGGCCTCATCTCCGTCCAATGGGCAATCCCGAGCAGTAGTGTGAGGCAATTGGCACCGGCAACGTGATGCACACGATGGGTGGCTCTCTGGTGGATTGGGGCACGCACTCGTCGTAGCTTGAGCTTTCCAGATGAGCATTGGCATCGCTAGGATATGAGATGCGCTCGATGGCTGATTCGACGCCGCTCGGGACTCGTTATTGATCCCAAAAAACGGACCCGCTGATCTTGACTGCAACGGGGAGGTCTCACGGCGGTCATCTGTCTTGCTGTGGCAGGCTATTTCGAAGAACAAAGTACCCGGACATACCAACCCACGGCGGGTCTGTCAGGCTACGACTGGCACTCCTGCTACCAGGCTGGCCGCCAGGCTGCAGACAGCCTCAGCCGATGTGCAACGACACCAGTCCGCCAAGGCGCACACCTGCCGCTCAGCTTGAGGTCGGCTGTCTGCTGGGTGCTACAAATGATCCAAGACTCGATCATGTCGGCGTCAGCTAAAGCAGAGACAACGCAAGAGAAGCTACCTCTCGAGTGGCCAGGCTGTGCAAAGCAGAGAGAAAGCAGGAAGCAGAAGAGGAGAAAGTCCAGTCACCCACCATGCACAGTCAACACTGTGAGTCAAGGAATTACAGCACGGGCCAAGCCAAGCATCCCCGTCTTGTAAGATGCTAGTCGAAGCATCGCACAAATCCGTACCAAGGCTGTTAATGCCGAACTTATCCTTCGTCTGTTGGTGCCTTGGGGTGGCACAGAGCAGACAGCCGGCATTGCATTAGAGTAACGAGGTCGACGAAAAGTGAGGTGATGGAATGGCATGTGGCTTGCTGCTGCTGTTGCCCCACCACCACCACCGCTTGAACATGATCAGGATGAAGCGCGACAGCTTCAGGCAAGTCAGATGCTGGCTAGGCGACTTGTTGACGTAGCCCCATCCTAGAATTTTGAACGATCGAGTCCTGGGCAAGCAAGTGAGGAGGTGGCTGGACGCCGTGTCCCCAGACTGCGTTATTCGATATAGATGCGCACTGCCAACTGTGAGTGATGTTCATATTCAGGTTCTTAGTCAAGTTAGAGCGGCCCTTTAAGTACAGTCCCGGTTTGGCTAGGACGTTGCCTGGTCGGCTGTAGGCACTCCATTTCAGCTCCAACGCCCGTTGATGTCTAGTCGCGCGAGCTAATCTCCGATGCAGTAGACAGCCGTCCCGCAGCCCGTACCAACAATGAACAAAAAGGATTGTCAAAGTATGTGATGTCCGTTGTCTTGGCCAAGTGAAGACCTGTGGTTGCTGTGCTGATTCCAGCGCCTTCCAAGAAAGCCCAAGGCGCGGCAGATGTGACAAGACGAGGCCAAGAGGGTCAAGCTTCACATGCGACATGGACAAGCAGTTGGGCATCACGGAACTGTAGCGCAGCCAAGCACGCTATTAGTGTCGGAGGCACGTCACCGCAGCCACGTCTCCAAGATCACAACCGTGAAGGACAATTCAGGGCAGAGTGCGCGTATCTACTTAACACAGCATCACTATTAGGAATGGGGCCGCCAGCCCAGTATTAGTGGTATGTAAGACCCATTGTCGACTGAAACTGCCGTATCAAGCTTCATTGGCATATCCAGAGTTTCACTTGGCTTGCGTTATGGAATTGACTAACAGAGAGTCATTTTCCCCCAAAAGAACCTCATTCAATCGAAGGGAGGCAAAAGGAGATACAAGGACCGAAATCATCAGGTCACAAAACACGCAAGCCAAGGCTGACCGGCCGGAAATGGGCTCAATGTTGGGGGATGCTAGAGTTGCCGCTTAAGGCCCCTCAGTGACCCTCTAACCCGTGAACGGCAGCCAAGAACGGCCGTCCCGGAGCCAGAAACGAAAAACCCCATCAAGAACACGACGTTGCTTGGAATTGATTATTGCAGAGTGGAGGGCAGCACTGAAGCGAAGTCCATGCTGCTTCGTGATTTGACGCGTCGGCCATTGCAGCCCCGCCGATGTACAGACGCTGCTCGGTTTAGTATCGAGGGACCGCTGATATCTAGTCTGGTATGCCGGGTATCACGATGATGCTGCTCCCTGCTCACTGGTGGTTCAACATGGAGCCAGATTTGGTGGAGAAACATGGAGAGTAAGAGATAAGGCTATCATCTTACAAGATGGCATTTGAGCGTTATGGGCCTTTTGATGGAGCTGTCTGAACGGCCCTTCTATGGAGTGTCTTCGCACCTCTCCCATCTTCTGCTTTTGTTAATCCAACTCACATCGACTTCAACGAAGACTGGCTCACTGGGTAGTCCTGCCATGGTTGTCGCCCGAGCCGCCCTGCATCTCCTCAAGTTGTGATTCAAATACTATTGATAATAATTATTAAACAATATGTCAACGCTGCACCTGTCAGGAGTTCCCGCTCAGCACCCCGAGAGCAGCCGCCCCCAGCCTCGACTGGGTACATATAGGTATGTTAGGCCCTGGAAGACCCTGCTACAGGGCGCTAGCAATGCAGCCACACCAGTGCTGGGGGCGAGCTCGCAAGGTTGACGGCAGTGGCTGTTGTAGCCAGTGGAGATCTGTGGGGAAGGCGCCGGCAGCGTGATCACGCTAATGCACATAAAAAAACCCGCGATGACATGAGAGAAACTCGATCTGCCCAATGGGAATCCCTCCCCACAGATATCGGCAGGGTCACGGAAACCCCCTACTGGCCAACCCGTCTCGGCCAATGTCTTGACGTCAGATCCATATTTCATTTCTGTGCAAAGAGGGAAGAGCATCCTCTGCGGAAGTCTACACGGTTGAGCCTTCCCTATCGACCCAATCACTCGGTAAAGGGGTTGGCGACCTGTTCACGGAACTGTCTTTCTGAAATACTGCCACCTGACTGAGTGACTAACAGGTAAGTAGCACAACGCGAACTTAGTCGTTAGACGTAGACTGGACACAACGTCTTGTCTTGATATTTCATCGGATGTAATCTGTGTATATGTATATCTGGCCCGAAATCTTACTTGCAGGATGAGGAGCATGCCGTAAACACCGTGGTGCATTATGTAACAGCGGCTACGCGCGGTGTAAAATACCGAAGACGGGACAAATCATCTTGAAGAGGAATATGGAAGAGAACTTCTTGACGGCTTAGATGCTCGGTTCTCCTAATATTGGTTGTCTTCGGTTGTGTGTACCTGCGTCTTTTCCTGATACTCTCTGGCAGCCGGCAGAGGGAGGCATCTAAGGTTCGCTGCATAAGAGACAACCGAAGTGTGACAACTTAGCCGAAGAATACACCAGTATCGCAGGGTTGCACTTGGCTCAGATTGCGAATCTGCTCTGTCCGTCGATAGCCTCTAGTACTACCGCAACCCCATCACAATTCACTCGTTAGAGTTCCACCCGTTTTGAGGCCAACGAACAGGCTTGTCTCTAGACCCTCGGCTCTTCACCCAGCTCTGCGGCTCAAATGTCTCCATGTTGTAAATAGTGTCACCTTGTGTTTGTAGGACCTCGGACTCATCTCCGCTGGTTGACATTTTCATGTCAAGTACAGTACAACATTGTGCCGCAACATCGATAAAACTGCTCTCAGAATCAGACATCAAAAATATCGTGGTCTTAGACAGCATATTATATTTCTAGTCTGAGGACTATTCGAGCTTATTTGAATCTGAACGCCCCCAAAGTACTGATAGATTCAAAGCCGTCAGGCCATACAACTTCATCCATTGACCCGTCTTTTGTCTCGATGCCCTTCAATATGCAAGCGCCTCGGATCTCTCGTCGCATCCTGATCGATGACATATTCCTCCGCCTGAGCTTCACCAAGTCGCCGTTGTCCAGCTCCCCAAACACGGGAAACTCAAGTCTACCAACCAAAGGAAACGACATGCCTTCGAGAATGAAAACGTCGTCCCCGTCTTTGAGTGGTTGTGCACCTGGACAGCTCAGCCCCACCAGTCCACTCTCTGTGACAAATAATTCTCGACCCTTAAGAAAATCTACAACATCCGTTAGGGTGAGGTGCACATCATATGAAGGCCGAGCAGTACATCTCCAAGCCATCCATTCTCCGTAGGGCTCTTTGGTTGTAAGTGGTTGTTGAGGGGCCTCAGATGAGGCAGTCTCTGTTGATTCCACTTCTGAGTGTGTATCTTGCGACTCCGTTGACTCTTCCTCGTAATTGATTACATCATTTGCCTCGTGAGAGCCTGAGGACACATGGTCCATATCGTCATCTCCAGTTGGTAATGCTCGCATCGGTACCATCAATATCTCATAACTTGTGTCATCCTCTGGTTTGTTCTCGTCGAGATCATCCCAAGTGGCCTGTACAGTAGAATACAAATTATCCCCTTTGAGCCCGACGAGGCTTTGAGCCTTTTCGTGAATTCGCTTGGATAAGGTCAGTACTGCATTCCTCATGAAGCTCCTGATGGCATCACCATCACGACCGTCCAGTATCTTGCCAATTAGGTCGAGATAGAAGAATGGCTGCTGCGTCACTGCATGATTGAAACACCCGTCGGGTGGGCCGTCTTTACCATCTTCGCTTTCGTCATCAGTTTCTCTAGGTTGTACGAAACCCTGTCGTACTGCTTCTTTCAGATCCAGTGGTATGACCAGATAGCGAACTTGTGAGCAAAGATTGTCGTAATCAAATATGGATATACCGACAAAATCCTTACTATGTTTGAGGAGGTACTTGAAAAGTTTGTGCAAGTCATCTATGGCCTCAGACCTCAGCTGATAACGCCGTCGCTTTTCAAGACCTTTGGCGGCCAACATGTTCATGTGATTCGGGAATTCTCTATCGATGTCGCGGATCCCGCCTTTTTTCTCCTCTTCAAGTTGTTCCTCCGCCACCTCGGGAATTTTATCGCCAAATTCCTTGAAGACGTCTGTAAACAGTGTTGCAAAATCGCCGACAAAATAGATGATATCAACGATCGATATGTCAGCCGGAAGTGTCTCGCTGTATTGTGTGGCCCACGCTACGCTCGGGTATGCCGTGACACCTCCCACCTCATCCGACATTTTGTGAAGACCAGTAACGGTTTCTGTGTCGATACCTTCATGCGTCTCATGGTCGTGGAAGAGTTTGTATTTCGGACGTCCATGCCTGCGCTCAAAATACCAGAGTTGTTGGAGAAGGCCATAAGGATCAGCATCAGGTAATGGATAGACACTGATAATCTCATCGACCAACCAGCCACGTATGAAGAGAACTCTGTCCATAATCAATGGATTGCTGTCAACAGTCCTCCTGATTTGTTTGCTTTTAACTGTCGTTTTTTCCGCCTCGCGCGGGCGTATGGGCTTAGTAAAGTCTGGCGTCCATGAAGGTATGTCTTTTCCGTCTTCGCCATATGACGATGGGTCTAGACGATAAGGATAGTGGAAGAATAGATCGGTCCAGCTATCAAAAACGAGGAGATAAACCGCCAGTCTTGTGAATAATTCCGGTACGGATAGGGTGTAGTCAGGCTTGAACATATCCTTGAATAGGGGTTCCATAAGCTCGCGCACGCCGTACACTATGTCGTGCGGATCAGAGCATTGCGATCTGAAGCGTCGGTATAAGAACTCAGGAGTATTCCAGGGTCGGCAGCGAGACCGTCGGTCCATAACTTCGTGAGCCAGCTGTATCCTGCGGCCCCATGCAGCCCATTCCCGGCCCTGGGAGCTCTGCTGTGGAAAAGGGCTTTTTTCAACAGCCCAATGATCGCGCGTTTCACATGGTCCGTCGCCATTGCCTTGCGACGTTCCTTCACTTGTGTTGATGTTCTTGGCCAATTGGTCTTTGGATTTTGAAGGCCTAGCGCACGCAGGATGCGAACAAAGTTCCAGAGGCACGGGGTGTCGCCTCACATGCTCTGCCCAGTCACTGAGTTGTTCAAAGTTGTCATGAAAAATCTCGTTGGAGAACTCGTCCCTTCCACAATGAAGCACAGGATCTTGTTTGCTCAAAACATACTCTTGAAGAGTCCAGACTCGGCTCCACCAACTCCTGCTGCTGATATCAATGAAGCCTTCTAGTACATCGTTCTCTTTGATTGATAACCTTCGACACATGTCTCGAAGCTGCAGCCTAGGTGTATACTCTTCGGGATCAGAATCAGTGCTTGTTGGCTCCTCGCGGTCGCCGGATTTGAGAAAGTTTATGAATGCATTGGATAAATCCGTAGCAGGACCAAGATAGACAATGACTTGATGAGCAAGCTTGTAGATTTTTGCCATAAGTATGACTTGATGCATTCGTTCCACTGAGTCGCCTTGATTGATGCATAGGGAGTCAACCCATACTGTTCTACTTGTCGATGGGCGACGCAAAGATAGAAGGGCACTATATAAATTGCGAGTGACAAGTTTCTTCAGACCGTTTAGTCGGACTGTTTTCGATTCCGATGGCGAATCAGCATCACCCCAAGTGTATGATAAAGCTTCGTATTGTTTCTCAACAGACTCCAAATTTGCGACAAATAGACGCGTCTGAATCACTGGGTCATCAAAAGATCCTGGGAGTATTTCCAAAAGCCGGATCGCTGAAGAAGTATCGGGAAGCCTTAGGTTACAGTAGGGGATGCGATACTTGTCCAATGTTCCCTGTTTGGTGGCCGCTCCCTTGTCATGCTCATCTCGTATAGCTGGTAATGCGATAGAAAGAGCCTTCTCGAAAGAATCGAGAAGATATGTATGATTCTCTTCATATGATGCTGCCTTCTCTGGTTGAGGTAGAAGTTTAATATTGTGCAGTTCTATCAAAATAATGTTACTACCGTTTACTACCGAGCAAACTACCTCGTGGAGAGTGATTGACACAGGATTTACTCACTCACGCCCGCAAGATGCTCTTCATCTAGTTGGTAATAATACTCAATCTTAGGCCGGATGAGAATCTCCCACTGTTTCAAGCGATGTTTCTGGTGATGAATTCTGCTTGATTCTGCCCACTCATCCCATTTCATGTAGTACTTGACTTTAGGATCGACTAGAGGAGGGTGCCCATGCTGAATATGAGCCTCTGAAGAGAGCGCCGAATCTAGATCTAGGACTAAATCTTCTGAACTCGCCATCGATGGAGGGTGGCGAGCAGAAACCCGGCTGCAATTAATCAGTTTGGGGTGAAGGAATGAATATAACAAGTAATGCCAGAACGACTGCAGAAGATAAACTACTGAAAGGCTGCCTCATCTACAGGGGGTAGAGATAGGATGCTGGCAGCTGCATGAACTAGCCGCATAAAGCGCATGAATGCCTGTTTGAACCAGGGTGCGAGAGATGTAATTAAGCTACTGAGTCCTACTGAGTCTTCGCGTGGCTATGCGAAGCCAGCGCCGATCCTTCAAAGACTCAAAAGACCACAAGACTTTAGGCAACTGCAGAATCGGGCAGCAATTAGACAATCGCGAATTCTGCAACAAAGAATTAGTACTCAATTTCACACATGATCAGAATAGACAGATCGTGAACTGAATTGTGAAGTATCCATATATTGATTGTCATGAGGTTTCTGACAAATGTGTGCTGCTTTTCCCCCGAAAGTTGGTGAGTTCAAAGCTCTATAGCGGCCTAGTAAACATTGGATACACCTTCCTTTTCATCACAGTGTGTATCAAACTGTAATAATATAGAATACGACTTTAGCTCCGGTCGACCGTAGGGTCCCAAGCAATTGGGGCATAAGAATCAAACTCCAGAGTTGCCATGTCCTCATCGCTGAGTTGGAAGTCAAAGACTGCAGCATTCTCTTCAATTCGAGAAGGTGTTACCGATTTAGGAAGGGGTACAAAGCCCTAAAATAGATTATCAGTCTCTATCCAACAATTGGAGAATCGGACAATGCGTACTTTCTGCAAGCTCCAGCGTATGAGAATCTGAGCGGGTGTCTTCCCGTGCTTGGCAGCCAAAGTCTGGAGGACTGGCTCGTTCATTTTCTCTGCGCGGACCACTGGGCAGTACGCTTGCAAGATTGCATTGCGCTCCTTGAGCCAGCCCACAATATCAGGGCGAGGCAGCCATGGATGCAACTCATATTGGCCTACGTCAATTGAGCCGCCACCGCCCTCTTTGATGTATTGCTCCAACTCCTCCAGATGGTGCACTCCGTAGTTGGACACTCCAATAGATCGTACCATGCCCTCCTTCTGGGCCTCAACAAGGGCTCGCCATGTCCCAAGTCGCGCCTCTTTACCACCATACGGGCAATGGATCAAGATGCTATCATATGGCTTGAGATTAGTTCTAGATTATTGAGTGTTGGAATCCTTACAGGTCATAGTAAGTCTGTTCGGCATTTTTCAGACTCGTCTCAATGGCACTCTTGGTCTTTTCATATCCCATCATTCCGGGAGGGATCTTGGTTGTGAAGAACACCTCGGATCTAGGGATTCCTGACTTCTGAATGGCCTGAGAGCATGGGACCTCATTATTGTAGGCAATAGCTGAGTCAACCTGGCTTTGTGAGCGACATGGTCTGCGTTCCATCAACCTCGGAGGTATTTACATGACGATAGCCTGTTTGGAAAGCCTTCAGCGTTACCTCTTCGGTAATGGCCGCAGGACTATCTACATTAATTGGGTCCTCTAGTCAACTTCACATTAGACTGACGAACGTTCTGTAGACCTAAACCGACCGGTATTAGCAACCATGGACGATTGGTAATCACAATGACTTGAGGCACAAACCCCATATCCAAGGACTGGCATCTGAAAGCCAGACTTCAGCTTGTAAGCCGATCGTATGGTGAATTCGTTGGCCATTGCTGCGACTATGATGATTTCGAGGATCCAAAGAGCAAAGTTCTCTAGCGGACAGAAGGTAAAGATCGCGAGGTCGAACTACATCAAATAATGGCACCGCCTCCTCACTCTAGCGTGCTGCCGTTATCAAACACCCGCTTTTGTTTGGAATCATGGCGCCCACTGCCGGTACACCTTTTCGGACTTAACACTCGCATTGGCCCGGGAAGGATTGGCGCTAGGTATTGCACTTCAGTTAGGTCGCCACTAGAATTCGGGAGGCTCAGGCTATTCGGCGTTCCGAAAGCGACCGAGTAAACAACTTGGATTTTGACTCCGGATGAAGCCGTGTCGGCATCATTTCTACAGAATCTCAGATCTCATGCACTGAAGCAAGCTCTGCGGTGAAGAACTTGGGCAATCACAAATTCCAAGAGGAAGAAGGCAGCATTTCCAGCATCGATCCACTACCAAGTTCCTGCCGGAGCCGTTTCAGGTAGACCCTTTTACGCTCGCTCTAGCCTATATGCTCACGACCAATTTCTCTCCACTAACACCCGTACGCATCATATCCAGAGCCTTTTTTAATGCCTCGAACCCATGTCCTACTCTGGTGACTGGCAATGGCAGTTTGTACTCTTGCTCCTCGAGCAATACTTGTAAAGCGGACATGATGTTTTTGCTCCCTTGTAGGCGTGGCATATCTCTACCCCTAAATAGAACCGAGTCGACACCGGCCGGGGCTTTGATCTCCTCGTCACCTGTCCAGACTTGTGCATATCTTTTGGGCCCGCTTGGGTCGAAAGCCTCGAAGATGTGTCGTTGAGAGCTGCCAGCACCGACAGCATCAATTATGGCGTCAACTCCTCGCAAATTCTTTGTCGCTGATTGTATCTCTGCGATCAGTGACTCTGAACTTCGATCAAGTGCTATATCTGCGCCAAGATCATCAGTGATGTGTTTATGATGTTTTGGTGAGCTAGTAGCTAGGATGGTGCAAGTTGGAAATGCGAGACGGAGGAGTTGAATTGTGGCAGCCCCGACCGCTGAGCTGCCACCTAAGACTAGGACGGATGATGGCGTGAAGCCTGTCGTCGGGCCATCTTTCAAAAAAGGTAGCGGAGCTTGTAATCCAATTCCAAGGCCGACTAAGGCTGTCGAGTAACCCACTCTAATAAAATAAAAAAGATATAAGTCAGCACTGAGCATAGTCAGGTAGGAGGATAGTTAATCTTTACTCACCCTAATGAGGCTGCATCTTCGAAGGACCATGCCGCAGGTAGTTTTGATATCACTGAGTCCTGAACCACAGCGTACTGTTGAAAAGAACCTCCACGATCTCCAGCTTGAAACAATGCGATGACCCTATCACCTATTGTGAGGTTCTTCACGGTGTCACTAACGGCCTCGACAACCCCGGCACCGTCCAGCCCAGATACAAGCGGCCATGAAGTAATCCTATGACCTTGATCGATCATCTTGCAATCAGCTGGGTTGACTGCGATAGCCTTCACACGAACCAACACTTCCGAAGGGCCGAGGGTGGTGGGTTTTGTAGCCAACGTCGCCACCAAAGGGCTTCCCTTTGACTTGACAGCATATTTCGTGAATTGTGATGCCATGTTTACTAGATTCCGTCCGGGAGCCCTGGGAATTGTACGCATCCAGGCCTGATAATAGTCTTACTCAAATCGTTGCTCTTGATGTTTAGAAGCCTGGTTAAGGTCAGCTCTAAGTTATTGGATGCATTGGCCTAATTTGAGAGCGTAAAAACGAGAATCTATTGACGGAAAGCAAGAACTAGAACTACGTCGGCGATTAGAAGAACTGCTGTGACAAGCGTGTCATGACTTGTGCTAACATTTGTAGCGGGGCCCAGTGTTACCGTGCCTCATTCCACGGGACCGGTGTGCTGCGGAGTTAGCGTTGAGGTCGGACTTACAAGTCCTGTAACCTCAGGCAGAGATAATCCATTTAGCGATTAGATATCAAGCCTATAATCGTAGACTCAAGTAAAACCCCAAGTACATCATGGATGAGAGTCGCTTGAGAGAGGAGATTGGCTTCACATCACTGTGCTCATTAGCGACATAGTGCTCATTCGATGGCATGGGGCTAGAACATGGAACTGGGCGTTTAGTGCCTTAGGTCCCGCGCCAGCACTGATTGAAAAAGCTTAGCTGTCACAAAAGTTCCATACCTAATTAGTTCTTCACAGTATTGTGCCCAGAGGCTCGTGAGCATTCTTTTCATTTGGATTATGTTCAAGTAGACCGAAACCATTATTGTCCCCCGTTGAAGGCCATTCAACTATGGTTTAATGAGCGTGCTCATGGCTGTGGATGTGATCGTCAGCGCGTTTCGTGAAATCGCGTTTACCAACCCAGCCAGTACCGTTGGCACGAAGAATTGTGGTCACATCAGAGATCTTCACCCCCAATGCGGCCTCGATATATCCCGGCAGTTGGGTGTTGTCCCAGTTTCCAGCCATATCAGCCTTGATGGCTCGTCCATTATCTCCTGCACCGTATCCATAGAGAGTGATATCTGTCGCGGTGTGACCTCCAGTGCTCCAATTCACTCCGGCGCGGCTGGCTAGCAGGTTACCCATCTCAGTCGATAGACTGCTGGCAGCCAGCAGCGTGTTGATCTCGGTATCTGTGGCATCCTCCAGACCGTATGCGGGTAGGATCTCCGACTTCAAGAAAGCGCGCTTCTCAGCATCAGTGCCAGAGAACTCACTGAAGCGGCGAGCCAAGACTTCCGTGCTGGCGGTAGCACCACCGAGTGGTAGGGGGTTGTAGCCCCTGAGGGTCAAGCCGCCACACTCGTGGTCCGCGGCACTCATCATCATCGTGTCCGGATGGGCGTCAATCCACTCGCGAACGAAACCCATTACCTCGTTGTACATGAGCGTGTCAAACAAGTGAGCGGCTGGGTCTGACGCGTGGCCAGCGTGATCGATGCGAGATGCCTCGATCATAAGGAAGAAGCCCTTCTTCTTGCAGCTAGTCGCGCGGTGGAGGGCATTGAGCGAGGTTTGGACCATCTCAAGAAGTGAAGGCTCCTCCTCGCCATCCTCGGGCTGCCTAGAACGATCTATCTCATACTTCATTTGATCTATTCGCCATCGCCAATCAGTATTACGACCATGATCAATTTACAAACGATAAAGATTCGGTAAGCGAGACCTACCATCATTGAATAGGCCAAGGAAAGGCAGTGGAATATCTCCTTTGCCACCTTCAAGATTATCAAAGGCAGAGCGATTTTGCATGACATAGTAGCCATGATCCTTGGCGAAAGAGATTAAATCAATGTCGTCAGAACGACAAGATGTCTCGTCGGATTGCGGCTTGAAATAGCAACGGCCACCTCCCATAAGGATATCAACTGCTGGTCCCAACGGATGACCATAGCCAATCTCATGCTCAGCAATCTTAGCATATGAGTTACGGTCTGCGACGTGCGCAACATAACCTAGACACCGCATCAATGCTGCTCAGCTTCGCCATTGCCGCGAGTTACATACATGCTGGAGTTGCGTGGTTTATGGTACTTGTCACAACTAGTCCCGTTCGCAAGCCGTTAAGCTTAGCCGCCTCGAGGATTGATCCAACCGGCTGGCCGTCATCATCAACGGCGATTGCTGAAAGAAAGTTAGAGTTTGTTCGTTAAGCAGTATGTGCTATGTCTTACCGTTGTTGTATGTCTTGACACCACAGCCAAAGGCCGTGGCAGAGGCAGCAGAATCGGTGATAAGATTGTTGCTAGCAAGGGTGCGTACATTGCCAATTACCTACATCCACCTTTCTCAGTAACGTTGGAACAGAAATGATATTGATTGTCCAGAACAGAGGGAATTGAAGGAAAGAGGCTTACCATCTGGTCAGCTGGAAGCTGGTAGCTCACTGGGGCACCGGGCGTCTGGCCATTCTCAAGTAGAGAGGCATAGTCCCGTGCCATAGTCTGCGATGCAGGACCATATCCATCTGGAACGATGTAGATGAAGTTCTTGACTGAGGGTGCCGCATAAGAAGAGTGAGCCAGAAGTCCGCCTATGGCGAGTATTCCAATAGTGGAGCGCATCTTGACAATTGAACGAAGTTTCGTGGGAAGAACAAGTGTGGGCTACTGAACTGGATGTCAATCTCAGAAGCGAGCAGTGATTCAAGGCTTTAAATGGGCTGCTGTCATGATTGTGATGTAACACACGGTCCCGGTTACTGCATGCCCCATGCTCGACCGATGCGCTCCCAGGGACAGGTGGAAATGGTCATATCAATAGCTTCATCTCGGCGAACCACCGTTGAGATAAATCGAGGTCTAGTCGGCAGGATTGCGGCTCGGCGACGTACTCGTGCATCAGCAGCGTTGTGGAGGGTAGAGCCACGTGCTCCTTGTGGCATGGCATTGACGGCGGCATGCTTCATTAGAAGAAGGTAAGAGGGGGAACAGTGTCTAGTTAGACTTGCAAAAGCTCAAAATCTCATAAAGAGGCGGCGCAGTAGCTCTAATGTCAGAAAGTTCCAAGACTCTCTTGTCCAGGATCTCTGTCTTGGCTGTTCTTGGAACTTCTTGGCTACTTCTTCATATTGGAAAACGGCCACCAATCGTCACTTCGGGATCTAAAACGTGTTTATCATTGTTCTAGAAAACTGTTTTGTCTAATTTAACAATTCTAATTGGGATTTTGCTTTCTTTGGACGAAGGACTTGTCTATTACACATAATTGCAGTCTTCTAATTACACCTATTAAGGATGAGACATGTACATTTGATATATAAGCTACACATTAAAAAAATGCTCCTCTTTAGGGCACTAATAAGTTTACTCATCGACGTCTAAGACTCAAATTCGACAGCTTCTAATTGTCTTGTGAGACGCAGACAGAAGCTGAGTAAGCGGGCCAACAATAGGGCCGGGTCATCAACTACCCCTGGCGGACAATGGCCGAAATGACAGTGGAAAATCCTGGCCTGGAACAACATACAAACATTGCCTTGAAAGCAGCGCCTCCTGCCACTACACCCGCGTACAAGACCGGCATAGGGACCGGCCATTCAACATGTCAAGTGCCGCCTTATCTCCGATCCCTGCATACCTCGTCGGTACTGCCTTTCTCGGGGTCGGCCTCATGGCATTCGCGGACCCGAGTGGAGCGTACAAGCAATTCGGCATCCCACTGAGCCCATCGCTCCCGGAGAAGACCCACCCCGCCGCCTACGGCGCCGCGTCTCCTTTCCTCTACGCCAAAGCAGCGCGCGACATCACATTCGGGCTCACGTACTTCCTCCTGCAATATACGCGCAATGCTCGCGGCGTCACAGCTTTCTCGATGGCCGCCGCCGTCACGGGGTGTGTGGATGGCTGGATCGCCTGGACGTACGGCGGAGAGCTGCGGGGTACTGCCTGGAATCATTGGACCGGCACGGCTGTCTTCACAGCTTGGGTTGCGATGCGCCTCATGAAACATGCTGGCCACTGATTGGTACTGTGCTTGATGCTTGGTCTTCTGCACTTCTACAAAGCCGAAGAATCGCGGATTTGTCGCATAGTATTTAGCTTATGTCATATGTCATGACGCAGAGAAGAGGACAAAGGCTTGATCTAGTGCATCGGTCCCAGCACTTTGCCGGCGGGCTTCTCTAGGCACACAGACAATTGTAACGTTGAAGATGCCCGAATCAAGAACCTCACCTCCACCATATGTGCTTTGAAAGGGATAATATGCTCCTCGCACGCTGGTACCTATCCAGCATATGTCTCATAGCTATATAATGGATATTGCAGTATGATCCCAAGATTCTTCTAATAGGCCTCTACGGACAACGGCGGTCGGTAGTTCTCTTCATAGATTTCCCCATTGTATTGTATTGAGATGAAGAGAAGAATCGCGATGATTGAAAACGAGGCCAGGAATCGAGTTGTTAACACGTGAAAAGGGCGTGACATCGGGCACCAGCCTTACAGCCGCAAAAGCCCAGCCACACGAAGCTCTACTTTTCCCAAATTATTTAGGAAGCTAATCTTCACTATCTTAATCCATCAATGCTGTTTCATCCTCACTCACTCAAAGGTCACCGCTCTGGCTTTACATCAAACACCGTGAACTTCAAATTAAGGGCTTTTACTTTATTCATTCTAGCATGTTCACTACGCTGCGAAACTGTTGCAATCATGGCATCATCGGGCGAATTTTAGGGAATCGCTTCGTGAAATGGATCTTGCGTGCTGCCGCTTTTCTATTCTTGCTTGACATCAGCCTCAATGTTCTAGACGCAGCTGGAATTATCAGCCTCGAAGGCGAATATCCCGATTTCTCAACTACCAATCCTTATCGGGATCTACCGGACGACCCTTTGCTTCACAACGCGATTCGTGAAGTGCTCTTCATTGGAGATTCGCTTCGAGATGGATTGCTTCCCACCTCTCTGCCGGATGACGACTATACGCTCTACTCAAATCTTCTTCGCAGTCTGGAAACACGACAAGATATCTCCTGGCTGGCCATGCAGGAGACGCGAATAGACAGTGTGATCATGGCTATTGCAAACCGTGGAGGCTCCTTAAGGTCTGCGATCCCGGACGAACCACACGATCTGCATTCACGCGCGAAAGCTTTGCATGATCATTGGTGGGATCTGCTTAGGGCGCCCGAACACCCCGAGCGATGGAGCCCCGAATTTGACACGACTCTCGTCCCACCTCTGCTCAGGGCCAAGGCATTGGGTGATAGTAGCGATGCAATCCAAGCATTTCATTTGAGCCTAGAACCAGGACAGGCAGCAGAAGCCGAGAAGAAATACTCAGAGTACCGCTCGCGGCGAGATTGGAAGGTGTCCTACTTGAAACGGAACCCCCCTACTCCATTGGCCTGGGCACCTATACCACAAGAGCAAGTTGAGCTCAAGAGCGCTTGGGACAGCATCTTCACGGATGGCATCATCGAAGCAGGCCGCCACGTTCTGATCACAAAGTTGGCCAAGAATCCCAAATTCAAGCCAATATATAGGGACTTAATTACGGAAAGGGTTCCCTACAGCTGGACCAACCCTGATAGTCCTGTTCTGGAGAAGACAGACGAAGAGTATGCCGAGGAGTCCCGATCTCTCCAAGCTGAGATGAAGAAGATGGAAGTAAGGCGAAAGAAACAAGAAGCGTTTCAAAAGGAACTAGCCGCTAGTATCGAAAGAGCACGGACAGGAGGTCATAAAAAAACAAGACCGACAGTAAAGGAAGAGTTATGAGCAATCATACTAAGAAATTATTCAGAGAGTGGCCAGCACTAGGCATATATAATGACCCAAAGGAGGCACCAAGCCTTTATGAGTATATAAATCGACATCCCGCGTCTTACCGGACATCCTCTACCATGATCTCTCGAATCACTTCCCACTCGACATATCGCTCCTGTCCTGTATGTGCTGAAGCTAGCAGACGCTCGAACTCTTTTCTTGCAGCTAGAGTTGGCTCTGATGCACCAAATCTCATTGGCCACGGATCGATGATAGTATGATCCGCCTTTATCTGCACGCCTGCCTCGATTCCCACACCAGTGAAGTCATAGACCTTCATATAGCTATGATTCAATCATTTTTACGCTCTGCTAGGGGCTGAGGTCTGTGTCACTAAAGAAGACGTGTCGTACTCACTTTTCAAAATGTAAATCCACATCTTGGACTAGTTCCCGTGCCGTTAGCAGTCTCATAAAGTCGGGATCTCGTGGTGTTGTGCTCTGGAACTTCAGATCAGGCATAAAGCTCATGACTTTATTCAACTTATGAGCCAACTCCTCGGATTGCGCCTCGTACTTCTCCAGGTCATCCCCAGGGTAGCACCCATTCCCTCCGTGTCCGGAGCAGGAGCGATGGATCATCTCCGGTACAGCGTTCAAAAATAGAGTAATTAATGTGGCATGGGGGTTCTGCAAAGGACTCTTCAACATGGGTCCAAGCGACTTGAGGATGGATTGAAGGCCAACGTAGGATGTGTCAGATACATTGGAGACCTATTGAGTAAAAATCAGCATTATTCATGCAACCCCGAAAAAAATAAGAGCAATCGTACATCAATACGATCAAATTTCTTTTCCGGGTAGTGATTTGGGAGCAATCGCGCATCGATCTGCAGGGCCTCCAGATGAAATGATTTCGATCGCAGACGTTTGTGAAATATTTTGAACAAGTGCAACAGGTAGTAATGTAATTTGCCATAATAATCGTTTCTCGTTGGACCAACATCGACGGAGGTCACTGTACTCAGAGTCCAGCCATCAGTCGGGTCGGCACTGTCCATCATTGGCCATTTGTCAGCGGTTTGGAAGAATGTACTGATTGCTTAATGTTAACTCGGATCAACTCTCTTATGGGACATCACAGTCTTACGGATTTGGTACACTATGCGCTGCTCTAGGGTGTCCAAACGGCAAGAGGAGGCCGTCGCTGCGGAATTTTGCCGTACCCAAGCGGCAATTCGGCGGCCTTGTGAGCAATCTTCTGTCGACATAGTCTCGCCTTTCTGGTGCATTAACAATTTTTTTCCTTAGCTCTTGCGCTTTATCCTGAGATAAGCCAGCTGGTACGACAAGGAACCCAAGCAAGGCATCCCATTTCTCTTTAGTCAAGACGACTCGCAGAGCTCCCCGGCTTCCGAAGCTCCAGGTCTTGCCCAGGAGAGTCGTTCGTGCTTTCTTGGCAATTTTATCACAAACTTCTTGTATCATCGGCTTCAGTCTTGTTTGGAGAAAGGTTAGGCAGTGATTTGTGACCATCGCAGAGTACCAGAGATGAAGGGTATATTCCGCAGCCTCTGAGGGATCGTTGAGCACCAGAAAAGTGAGAAGTAAGATAATGTTTCGGGCCACCACATCGAAGTCAAGGTCGTTAACCACCACTTCGATGCGACTTTCGTAATCATCAGGTAGATGAACGATCGACATAACGAGGTTTCGTATGTCTCCAGACGCTGTAATATACTTAGACACCAAGATATGACTAAAGTATCACCCGTAAAATCATGGAATGCCTCACCTGCAAATAGAATACTCAAAGCCTCTTCATAACTCTCTCCTTCATTCGCGCCCAGCTTGATGACATCAATTGCTGGAGTATTGCCCCACAAGTATTTCAATGTACCAAAGGATTCCGTAAGTCCAGGTTCGTTGGACTTGGAAACAAACGTAGGAAGGCGCTTCTCCAAAACCCATGAAGGCTGCCAGTTTCGATTGAAAAGGGGTGATTTGCAGTCCTTGTCATGGTCTCGACGATGCTCGATTCGACAATTGTTACTACAATACTATAAATTTGCATTAGTCAAATAGATCAAAAGGTTGAGTAAGGTCGAACAGACTGCAAGCATATAGCAATGATCGCATGGCAGCAGCCCATCTCGACCACATTGAGGGTTAGCACAGAAGTGTTGCACAGCAACAATCTCCCTTGCGAAACCAGTCGCAGAATGAACGGAAGTGTTTGCCATGCTAGCATCAGAAGCATTAGTCCTTGTCTGCTACTGCAGTTGGCATCTGCCGATAGGGCTGCATCCTCTGCTTAAATAATAGTTGACACGTATAAACTTCATATAAAGCCATGATGAATCTCTAGAGCATCATATGGAGTCTGCATCAACATGCACAGCTAGACACCCCTTTACCGGCACACTGGGACCTAGGAGCGGCCGCTTGCCGACTCTAATGCCAACCAACTATGACACTGCGAGATGAGCCGCTGACCTCATCAGCCAACCGCCGGCAGACGCCGTACCTCCCGCACTCTCCCGCCGAGACGCCGGGCACTGTTACTCAAGTCGACCGTGCGGCCGCCCCACGCCCCCAAAGAAGAGCAGGTGTTCTGCTCCATCTGAATTCGCTCTTCCATCGGGATGTATGGCCAGTGCTCTTTTGGAGCATTTGTGGCTGACCAGTGGGCTTTGCTCCGCTACTGCTCCGCGGCTGCTGAATCTGCGGCCGCCTTGCGGAACCCGCGAATCATCTAGAGCTGAAGTAATTCCGGGTTTAATTCAATATAGCTGAAGTGATTGGTGATTTTGATATCATGTGGGTAGTTGCTCGCTGTAGAAGATATAAATGCTGACGCATACACCAACTATCAGAGACAATTCCTTCAGCTCTCATCGGGTATGTCTAGGATACAAGCTACAATTGGTGGAGCTGGTGTGGGAACAGGTTCAAATTTGGCAAGAGATTGCGAATCCTGGAAAATCACGCGTTGTAAATTATCATAGTCAGCTCAATGATGCGAAGTGAGTGTATTGATGTCAGTCAGGTAGATCGAACGACTAGACTAAGCTTTCTTTCCTAAGCAGGAGTTTCAACAGTGTTGCTAACAAGCATGAACAATCCTATGATTGATGTATGCGATTCGGTTTCAAATATCATCAGGACTCCGTCATCAGTACGGATTTAGTGGAAGTGGCCAGGGCCGGGACCAAAGAACTCTCCATCGGCGAGAGTCTTCAAAGTGCAAGCATCACCTTCACAGCCCTGGCTGACAACATTGTTGCCCCACCAGTCGATGCTGATCTCGGCCCACTGGAGCGAGAAGAAGATGATGATGGCGGCAATTGCGATTCCTGAGCTGAATGCGGCTGACAGCACGAAGTTGTACTTAGACCAGAAGCCAAGGTAGCGGTTCTTCGTGTAGACCCAGGAGAACCACGCGATCGGCAAGGCGGGTATCATGTAGCTAAGGTTATACGGGGCCCACGTCAAGGCGCCGTACAGCATAGCAACGGGATGCATCTGCCGCAGCCAGCGCACGTTCTTGTAGCGGCGTTGGAGGGCCCAGAAGACAATAGGGAGGATCGCACCAAGCGGGAAACCCACAAGCAACGCGGTGTACTGGCCACCAGCACCGAAGACTTTCTTCGGGCCGATGGTGCCCCAAAGCACGGCAGCGGTAAAGAAGGTGTTGATGCCGGGGCAGGTGAAGTGATTTGCCGCGTGTTGTGTGCATACGCCCTCAATTTGATTCATCTGAAAGTTCAACACGCCAGTGCACACGAAGGTGGACACAATCGTGGCGATCATTTGTGCCCAGAATGTCTGACGGGGCGGAATCTTATGGGATATTAGCTTTCTTCTCTAAAGTCCTGACAAGGCAAACAAACCTTGATGTAATGGGCCAGCTTCAGGTCGTTGGCGAACCACACAGCATGGGCACAAGTCACGTAGCCGAACGACTTGAAATAGTTCATCGCGAGGGCGTTACCCTCCACCCAAGATCCTCCAATGAACTCAGCCAACACATTTAATGTGATCTCGATACCAGTCATAGCCTTGATTATGCCAACAGGGACAACAAAAATCAAGCAAAGAATGATACCGTAAAACACGACACCAGGTGTGGTGTATGTCTCCCAACCAGCGATACCGCCAATGCCGAAAGCGATGGCCAAAACCACAACAATCAGGTAGTGCCACTCGGGAACCTCTGGGTATTTGGCCATAAGGCGATTGTGGACATCTTGATACTGGCCAATCTCTGTATCCTTCTTCTTGCGGAAGCTGTTGATGAGGTTCTTAAAGCCCGTGACAATCTCATACCGATGATAGAGGTAGGCATATACCAGAGTAGCAGGGTATACACCGAAGAAGAAGAGGTAAACAGAGAGGTTTCCAGCTGCGAGGTAGGCTGGCGAGTAATCTTCATACTTCTCAGCGTCGAAGATACCTCTGCTATCAATTGCTCGTGAGATATTGTACAGTTGGCCTGTGTTATCAAAGACACGGTTCGAGTTGATGGGCAAGTATCCTGTCCAATATGTGTTGGTGTAGTATAGACCGATAATTGTGAAGAAAGAGAAGAACGCGCCGATGACCTTGTTCAGGGTCGAGAAGAATGGGATCATGAGAGGGTCAGTGTTGTCGAACAATAAGATATTCCAATCAAAAGTAGGCCACGGGTTGAGACCAAGGCCATTCGCGAAACCAGTGATGTTGGTAAGATGTTGATTCTTCGGCGCGATCCAAGTCATCCAAGAGAAAAGACTAAGGGCCTGGAAGATGTAGTTAGGGAACCAGAAGTACACGAACATAGCCGCAAAGCCAAATAGGAAGAACTTCAGACGAGAGACCCTCCAGAAGGACCGGAATGGACCCTCAACCGCCAAATTAGTCTCTGTGTGGAAGGCTGCATTCAAAGCAATGGTGACCAGGGAAGCAGGCCACACGCAGTATGCCGGATACACCAGAAAGCGGCGAGTCAAGCCAGCCAAACCATAACCGATCAAGTTGGTGGACAGAGCGATTAGGATTTGGTAGCCAAACTGGCCAGCGTAAGACTGGTTGAAGTATTGCGGGAGATACTGCGACCAAATGATGTTATTTGTGTAGGGGGTCTGGTAAGCAACATTGGCCATAATGGTGATCAACATATGCTCCTTCTTCGAGAAGGTGCCAGGGTTCAGGCTGTGGCGGGTGCCGAACAAGGTGAAACCCCAATCCGGTAGAGTTTTCTCCATTGCCTTGCCGATAGGGAATGACAGTAACTGGGCAACGTTGGCCAAAATGGTGATAGAGGGCTGCCGAATAGAGAAAAGCTGATTGATAAAGCCAAGTAGAATAGAAAAGCCGAGTCCAATGATCCAGGCTCGAATTGTAGAGCATGGGACGCTTGGGTCATCATGATTGTCGACGACAGCTCGCACCTCAGAGTACGGACTGTTGTTGGTAATCAATGCAGCTTCGAGCTTCATCTCGTAGATGAGGTCTTCATACTTCTCCGGATTTTCAAACACACTATCATTACCTAATAGGCCGTAAGCTTCGAAGAACGGAAAGGGGAAATGTACAATGCTACATACCAAGGAATGTCTTGATTCTCTGGATGATCGCAAATGGAAAGTTGGGGTCATCTTCGTGGATCTTCAAAACATTGCTCATAAGAGCTCGAACCTCTTCCAAACTCATGCGACCGGCGAGCTCCTGGGCCTCCTTGAGATCAAGATCTGTGACGTTAAAATCACTGATTTGGTGTCAGTCCCAGCTCAAAATTTTTACTGAGCAGCACTACTTACTTCTCCACTGTCTCGTTGCTGGGAAGCTGGTCATTGTGGCGGTCATGGTCATGCTGTTGATAAGGCGTTTTCTCATCCAAGACGCCCCCAGCTGGCGGACTAGGGGGCGCCTCGGTGCTCTTGATCTCTTCAACCTTAGACATGATGTTCACAGGCTGTGATCCGAGTCAATTAGATGAACAAGAGATTGAGGGTACCACAATTTTCGGCTCACGAGGAGCATCGAGGGGTTTAATAAAGTTTCACGGCCCAGTGGAGTACCAGGGCTTGTTACCGTCGTACCATGGAGCGCAGCATGCCGCTCTGGCCGGACTGCAGGGTCCTGAGATGTGCAGAGGCGGAAATCAAATGCGCAACCCATTTACAGTACTCCACTTGCTGATCCGTCGCCTTCCAATTGGGGTGTAGGATAAGATCATCGCGATGGTGGCCATGTTGCACTTCAGGAATGTCGTCAAGACTATTCTGACTGGCTGAGTATCCGTATGCGCCGACCACCCTGAAATGTACGAAGCGTCTGAAGGCCAAGAAAGCTTCGATGGTCGGGGGTCGCCTTGGACCTCACACCTTCTGCATTGAGGTAGCAGCCGGGTATCAATCGGGCAGGGCTGGTGGTGAGGAGACCTGATATGACAGCCAGTTGCGGGCTAGCGAAACTGGGCATGTCTTGGATATCTGGGCATGATAGCATCCCAAGCTCTGTTTCATCACCCAGTCCATTCATCATCATGTCAGACAAAGTGTACTCATCCGACAGGCTATGCGCCCAGTTGCCCCCTCATGGCGTACGAGTGTTTCACGGTGCACTGTGTTGCAATCACACAGTACGAGGCGACTTCGTTATCGAGATTTCTGACCACTGCAACACAGCATTCAAAGCGCTGCATCTGGCACATGTTCGCCAAGAGTTTATGCTGCCATCCACGTCAGCTCGGCTTCATATACGGCTATCGGCGTCGATGGTGGGCCAACCGGGTATTCAATGGCAATAATTGCGTACGGGGCATTTTGCTCAACAAGGAGACGTTGGGGTGTCAAAGTGCCGATACACGAATAGTAGTAATAGCAATCAAGGACCTGCTTTATCTGGTGGCAGGAAAAGTGGGAGTGAAATGAATAGACATAAGCAAAGGCCGTGCTAGCCAAGGGTACTATATCATTGTTACAGGCTGTTTACTGCGTATCAGCAGCAGTGGCTAATGGGACTAGAGGGACTCTGCACTGTGCACCATGGATTCATATAGTTCACGCACCCCCTTCCTCGTTCTTTGGGTCTAGAGTTTCCGCAACAATCTGGCCCAAAAGAGGAAGATCGTACTTGAATGATGACCAAGCGCCCAGCAATCCTTGTCCCGTTTCGTCCGGTGCCCAGCCTGGGGAAATCCCACCTTGTGGCGCTCTCAAGCATCCCAAGCAACATTGGCAAACATTGGCAATAGGCGGCGACAGGAGTGGCACCGGACTGCTTTCGATCTCTGAAACTCGTTGAAGAGAGCACAGTATCTACACGTGTACAGTATCTACAGTATCTGAACATCCCCCTGCCGAGCATGATACTCGACATTTCTACTGGCTCAAGACGGGACTGGCCGTTATCAAAAGAGGGGCATACCCCGTCTCGCCAAGGCTGACCTTACGCAGTAGGGCAACCCAGTGACAAAGTATCCAGCAGAATGCTTCCAGTCCGTGGACAAGGGTAATCTAACGGCACGGGTCGTTATTGCTGCATAGTACGTAGTCCCTCAAGCTTCCAGAACAAGAAAGGACAACAGGTGTGGCGTCCTCGCACTCCACACAAGCGAGCACAATTTGAACAAGTCTTGTATCATTGGCCATTCTACCTCGCTCTGACGCGCGCATTGTCATAGCCTTTGTAAGTTGTGCGGCGTCCTGCTAATGACAGTTCAGAGATACACTCCAGATTGTCGATTGTTGGTCTCTGCTCGACTCTCCTGCGCCGTACTCTTGCAGACAGACCGGGCTTGTTTGTCGGCTATCGGCATACTCGGAATTCAACAATGTCGAGGATTGTCGACTGACATCCAAAGCAAAGCTTTTCCTTTTCACAGGTATTTTGGTAAATGTGTTTCTCTGATCCGCAATCTCGCTACTTTGAAGTTTTGGAAAAGACTGAACTTGAAGCTTTGCCCCTTTGCAGGCCATATACATTGTCACGGCTCGGAAGGTTCCGATAGTTTGGCTCTGAGCTACTCGATATGAGTAGAGGCTCAAAGTATCAGCCAAGCCAAACTAATCCTCATCATATCTTCTCATAGTGTGCCTTCAGTGGATGGACGAATACTCATCAAGAAAGGTTTCGTCTTGAAAGTTTCTCCGGTTGTAGATCAACTCCGCCAGATAGCGTCCAAGGAGCCACAGCTTATTCCCCGGCCGCAGAATCGGAACAGACAAAGCCAATCAAATTGCGTGCATTTTTACTCCGAAGACCTAGAGTGAATATCTTAATATGTTGCTGGGCCATAAGTTCTGGGACATCCAGATGGGAATGGTCCTTGTACAATCGGTATCGACAGCCCGATGGCACACCAGCTTGGAATGATCCGAACTCCGATGTACGTGGCCACTATCACTTACACTACCACGCATAACATACCATTGAAATGATACAAAATTGCTATTGGCTCTTGGAAATGGTCACACCTTCTCTGTCTAGTAAGGTGCCTCACCCTTGTCTAACTAAACCTGGTCACTGCTCACGGTGCGCCACCAGTTTCCCAGATGCTAGCACCTATTTTCACAAAATCCACAAAACTGAGATTCTCTTGGCTATGAAATCAAACACCAAAAAAGCACTTTATTTTCCGAAGAATCAACAGCTCCGAAAATCGAAGGCCGAGCATGTTCGGTTTAGGTGGAGTGTGTTGATGAAATTCCCTATCACCTTAGACATAAAATCCTTTGCAGAGAAAGACCACAGATGCCAATATATGTGGTTCAAGAATCATGAGTCGATACTCGTTCAATTCGCTGTGCCCATAGGCTAAGTGAACCAAGTACAAATATGGACATAGTGCTATATTCGATAAGATCTCGATAAGAATGTAGCTACTCTGACGTACGACGAGCTTGGATCAGATGTACTCTAATGCAATGTGAAGATCAGGGTCCTATGCGGTGCCCACCTGTAGATCAGGTGATATCATTGCTCAGTAGGAGGTATCATTGCCTTTATCAATTCGGACGACCCCTACATCCTGCACAAAATCTCGATTTGAGGTCATAGATCGGAAAGATCTAGGCGACTCATTCACAAAGCTGACTTCTGACGTCATTTAAAGCTTCTGCACTTTTCAGAAGCTTATGGGTGATCAATTTCTTACTGATATGCTGTTTAACTCGTCTTTGAAGTCCTTGTTGGCTACTGGGGCAAAAATGCCAAGCGGCGCAAACTTCGCAAAGTACCATCTGCTGACACCCTATTCTCACTATTTCTTCACTTACCTGGACTATTATCATGTATAACTACAAAGAAGAGACCTTCATATTAACAAGACATTGTGTTTACAAAGGATAGCTATGTTGATGTCCTACTAGCAAAGCTCGAAGATTGAGAGAAAGAGTAGTTCAGTACAGATTGGCATTCCCCTTACAAAATATCATCTATCTATGAGGCCATTGAATCGATATAATTATGAGATGGTCCATTTTCATCTCTTTGGGTCTTTGTGACGGAAGGGAGGATGCGAAGATGTGTCAAATTGGTTGATCCCCCCAGGGAGTTGGTGTTCCGCCTCCTTGGTTCCGTTGCCTAAAATAGACGTGCACCCACAGGCTAATCTATATTTCATCTCGACCACACAAGCGACCACTGCAAATAAATAGGATTGTACCAAAAGAGCCTAACGACGTGACAGAAGTGAAAGAGGACAGAGTTGCGTAATAAGAACGTACATTCATGTTTAAAGATGCGGACAATACCTCCCAGAGCGCCCAATTTCACGTGCACTTAGGTGTTCAGACGCCATCATGCGCTTCTTGACACTCACCCTCGGTGCGTTTCTTGCCGTCGCAAGTGGTCAACCTCAGGTCATTGTCAAACGAGTCATAGAGACTTTCAATTGGAAGAATCCTTTCGCACTTGCTCCAACTCCGGCCGGGTTCGCGGCCGACTGTGAAGCAACGAGGACATTTCACGCTACACAGCATGCGTTGAGAGATCTACAAAAGCCGACTCCCGTTGGCCTCGCACCTTGGGCTGAAGCACTCAAGTTCTTCTTTGGCGGGCGGCCGTTTCCTGGCAGCTGGGAAGGCGTTGATGCAACAGGGGTCGACCGAGATGTGATCATGATGGAGTACAAGGACGTCCCGGAGACTGTCAAGGATTGGATTGAGGAGCAGCAGGACGACAACGAGGGAGATACAAAGTGGCTATTTGCTGTGTATGATAAGCCAAAGGAGCAGGGTGTGAAAATTAAGGGTACCGCAAAGCCGCGTGCTACAGACAAGGCCGGTATCAAAGAGAATGGTGAGAATAAGGTGATGCTTTTCGCTGCGGGAGCCATCTACGAGACACTCCCTCTTTGGGTGGCGGAAGGAAGCAATTGCAAGGGTAAGCTGAGATATATCAGTACTGGATGAGCCATGCTAACAATTTATTCTAGATGATCTTCTTGATCTCGAGAACTATAACCCTGAACCCGAGGACAAAGGTGTTGTTGCTTGGGTAGTTGAGCGTAGCGAGCCGGAGTATGAGTCAGATAAGCGGGATATCACTTTCCAGATCAAAGCCCAGAGATTAAAGAAGACCCTCCGGGAAGGAGATGGCAGTGACAAGGACGAGTTATAGGATCTGATAATCCGGGAAATGAAGAATGGGTCGGTGTAACGATACTTGAACATTTCGCTGCGTCAGGTCGCTCACGATAGCTGAACATTTGATCAAGATGATCTCTGAATGAGCTCAAATTCAGTCGACCGCAGTCCGTGTATCTACCCTTGTCTATCATGCCCATTATTATACATCTCGCGTGAAAAACATCCCAACTCCTTAGCATTATACGCCTCGCTCCCTTGACTAACCATATTACTGCAATCTGTGGTATCGTGAGATCATGGCTCGTTGATAATCGAGGTATGTATCTCGTGCGAATGTCTCACTTGGGCGCTGGCTTCTTCAGAATGGCTAGGTCAGCAACGATATTTAACGCTCGAGAGGCGGGAACTGGTGACTTACGATTCCATCGGAGAAACAGGCGCCACCATTATCGCCAAAACAGCAACCACCATTATCAGAGAAACAGCAGCCACCGTTATCACTAACACAACATCCTCCATGAGAACTAAAACAACAGCCGCCATAGCTGCTGAAGAGGCAGCCGCCGTGATCGCTAAAGCAGCAGCCTCCAGTCGAGCTGAAACAGCATCCAGGCTGGCTGTCCCAATCTGGTTCCTTGTTTAGCTCGGAGCTCATCGGCGCCGGAGGGGCATATCCCTGATCACCACTTTCTGGGATGCCGTTCATCGCGATGCCATCGTTACGAGCATAGCCATCGCTACCTGCGGAGCGACGACGTTGGAGAGGTGCGTTCTCCCCTGCATCGCTGGATTGAGAGCTACGCGCGCTGACGGGCGAGATGGGCGTGCGCTGAGGAACAGATGTGCTGGTGCTGGGCGTGTAAGGCGGAGGTGCTTCTATCTCGTCTTGGACGGGAACAGTCTGGCGGTGGGTGGCGTGAGAGGGCGAGGTGGATGGGTGGATTTTGTCACTGATCGGATCTTGTTTCATCTCTTCTGGCAGTTCGAGTGTCACACAGCTGTGATATAAATTGCGTCGATGTTGATCAATGAATTCTTTTGGGCAGGCAAGACGATCTTCTTTTTGCGTTGATATCAAAGTAACAGCAGGATTGAGAGACAATCAATAAGCTGGCACTTTATGCGAGCAATGGATCAATTAATTTGAGTCTGAGGAAAGACGTGAATTATCATGAGATCGCAGTCGAGGGTGCGGCCAAAGTCTTATTACCGCTTCGTGGCGCCAAGGTGCTATGGACGCCATGTTAAGCTTATTGTGGCCATCGGGTTCCCTCTCTGGTAAATGCGACGTAAGATCGGGGAGATTCGTCAGCTCACACCCAAAGCTGCTAACACCACGATCCCAATCTGCCAATACACTCCAGCCCTTTGCAAGCTCTCGCAAGACGGCGCCCTCTTGCCCAATCACCCTACGATTGGGGCCGCGTCAACGCGGGGATGCCGTTCAGCTGCTGCGCCTTCGTCGTGATCACTGTCACTATCACTGGCAGCTCCGCTTGCAGCTTGGGCTCGCTTTTACTGACATAGCTACATAGCATTTCATTCACATAGACACGCGAAGATACGACACGAGAGATTTGTGGTGATTCATCAATTGAGGGGGTCTCCTTAGATAGACTTTGAAGACTCCGTGCGGCGAAGATTCGTAAATAAATATATCTACGTTTCCACCGCCTCATAGCAAAGCTTTTGATCGAGTTTAATGCGTGCCTTCCACACCTTCATATCGCGAATGCATCAGTTTCATCGTCGTCCTGGGAAGAGTCCCTCTCTGAGTAGCAAAGGTTCCGATCGAGCGAGCAGTCCATTCCTTGTACTGTCCAAGTGGTAATCACTCGTCAAGTTTGTGCGACGAGACACGAGGTGTTGTTTATTTGTTTAGACAGCGCCATCCGGGCCCTGCTCCTCATCCTTGACCACCTCATTGTCATCCTCGTCGTTGTCCTGATTGTCGACAGGTGCCTTAGTAGCTTTAGCAGCTTTCTTAGCACGAGGTTTCTTGGTAGCGGGAGAAGAAGCATCGCCGTTCTCGTCGTTCTCAGCCTTGGTCTTGCGCTTTCGGGGAGACGCCTTCGCCTTGGAAGGAGTCAGGCCGCCGGTGTCGGCGCCGTCCTGATCGCCGTTGCTCGCGTCCTTCGCAGCAGCCTGGCCAAGAGCCATCAGCTTCTTTTTCACCGGGCCCCAGCAGGCGGAGGCAGACTGCGCATTCTTGAAGCCGGCGATATCGGCCAACTTCTCGTAGTTGATCTGAGATGGAGGTCAGTTCCTGAATGCTAGTGCTATAAAATGGGAAAGGGGCCAATCGGTCGGCGGGGATGTGAGGATGAACTCACCTTGGGAAAGGCGCCATCAAAGCACTGGAAAACGAGTCCAGCCAACTCCAGCTCGCGAGCAGTGAGGCTGGCCAGCTTGGTGCTGCCGCCCTTCTTATTGCTGTTGTCTGACATCGTGACGATTGTCGGAAGCCTTGGTTGCTGTGGGTGAGTCTGTTTGAGGTTAAGGGTAAGACAGTGAGAAGTGGTGATGGAGTGGAAGAGACGGATGAAGACGTCAAAGTAGAGGGAGCTATTGTGGTGTTTCGTCAAGCGGACGGAAGAAGATGAAGTTATGAGGTAAGGTGAAAACTCAGGCCTCTAGGTAGAGTTGGGACCGATTTTTTTGCCTCAAGATAGCAGGAAGATCCAGATGGTCTGAATATTGATGGCAGAAAGTTGAGAGTGATGGCGAGGGTAAGAATTTGTGAGATAGTTCTCGAAGCTGTTTGCCCGATTTCCGGTTTGTTTGCGAGAAAGAGCTGCGAGGCTGCCTATGAAAGCAGACCACTTTATCTCGAGCGATTTGACGATGAACACGCTTCTTGGCACGTGCAAAGTATGGCGTGGATTAAAGAGCACCGTTTAATCCTCATTCGCTTCAACGTATTGTGAACATTTCTCCCGGTATAGACGGCGTTTCTTCGGCGGCTGAGTTGCCATCCATGCTTGCCCTCGCTACTTCCCCATACATAACGCCCTCAACATAACAGTTGCCGACGACATGATAGTGACCATGACATGCTCGTAGCACAAAAGGTGCATCTCCACCAGATAGGATGGCGATGACGTCGCCTTCTGTGGTGCTGTCCGGCCCCAAGCCGATCCAACCATCTCGAGTGCGAAATGCAGAGCGACCAACCATGATCTGGCCTAGTCTATGCTGGAACTTGTGAAACTCCTCAACTGCCTCCGATGCTTCCATGTTGGCTGGTGCGCCATCGACTACGATGTTTGTGCTCTGAACGCCGGTGTATGCTTCTACGTAGCCTTGAAGAAAAGACCCGTACCAGTCGGGCGGCCGTGTGAATCCATCCAGCTTTTTGTCGGCCATCACAGTCCTCCATATTGCTTCTTTGATGGTCTTGAGTGGTTTTCCTTTTGGGCCATATACGAGATCCCATGGATTATCCGTTGCCGTACGCTTCTCTGTTTCTGTAGATCTATTATCGGTGTTATGTGGTAAGGCAAGGTCGGCCCGACCAGCGCGGAAGTACACAGGCAATATGCCTTTCCAGTTCTTGAATATCTGGATTCTCTCCGGCATTTGGAACCAGGCGATCGCGCACTCCTCCACGATGTCCAACTTCATACCCACGATGCGAAGCTCTCGTGAATGGCGTTCGCCAATCTCCATCGTGCCTGATCGTAAAGCCGCATCGTAGACTCTGCTCCGTCCACACCAGTCTGGGATGAGAGGAGCCTCGCTGTTCTTCGGTGGAGTTTTGAATGTGAAGTTGCGGATCCACGATGGTACTCCACTTTCGTCGTTAACCGTATAGGAACTGTTGCGACATTGTTGTAAGATGAGGTTTCGAGTTGGCAGTGCGATATGATTGAGTTTCCCTTCTCTAAATATGAGATATCTCGTAGCCTCTTCATAAAGATCTTCAACGCTTTTGCTGTAGTCGACTGTGATACTCGCCCTCGCCTCCTCGTTTGCCAGACCCATAACTCCATAGATCTTGTCTCTCTGATTTGTCGCAAGAGATTCCTGACTGAAGAAGAGCAGTGATGAGAGCTCCATCCCATCTTCGGCACGTTTTGAGTTCTGAACAATATCCCGCATGGACATGAGGGCACCGAAGGGGCGGAAGTCTATCATGGCGTGTAGTTGCCGCCAGGCCGGTTGGCCAGTAGCAAGCTGAGTGTGATCGATGATATTGTCATTGTAGTCTGATGTTGTTCTCTTCCAGCGAACGAATTCCGTCCATTGCATTCTGTGAGCTCCGCATATGAAGATTGGATCTCGTCGTGGAAGGGCAACTTCTTGGATGATCCATGTGCGACGGAACCAGCCCAGATTTAATAGCTCGGTAATCCCGTTGACAAATGTTTCTGGTGAGTTTGTCTCCGAGCCCTCCATAAGCTGCTCGAATGATTCCAACTTGAATTGGGGTTCACGGAGAAGAAGCTCTCGCATAGAAGCAAAGGCGAGCTCGAGGCCCGGAGTCGATTCACCAAGCCACACATACGCTTGCTTAGCTGACTGATAGATATCTCTCATAAGCGGAACCTGAGTATTCCTCTCGTCGAGTGAGGTTTGATTGATACAGATTGCGTCGATCCATATGATAAGATGCTCTGACTCGAGTCGTAGATTCAAGAGGCACTGGTAGAGGTGATTAGATATTGGGAACTGATGACCTTGGATAAATATGGGTTTCGGATCGCCCTGAGAGTCCCAAGCATATGACAGAACGCTGAAATCAAGGCTTTCGTTAAGAGAAACACTGCTTAGTCTCGTATCGATCTCGGATTCTTTATGACCAGGGAAGACTTCGAGCAGACGTATTTCTTTCCGCTCAGAGTTTAAAGGGACGTGATTGTAGATGGGATGACCGTACTTGTCCGCTTCACTGTGACTGACAGTGGTAGAAGTTGCCATCCCTATTGTTTGGGTAGCTGTCGACAGGGTGTGAATATGCAACCCTACTTTTTGAGCTGGACGTGAAGTTAAGAAGCTAGTTTCGGTTGCGGCAGCCAATACTTTCGCCTGATAGAGAAACACAGGGCACTCTGCGAGTAGCTGCTCCGTTAAGCGGCTACATCGTTCATAAGCTGTTGTTCAGCTTGAACAGGTAGCGAGTCGAGTATCTGATGCTGAGCAGCTGGTTAAAAAAGTAAAGCTCAAGGAAGTTGGGCAACTATTACGCAACCTATAGTTGTGCGAGGGGTGGGGTCAAGAAACCGAGAACGAATTAGGGCTTCCGAAAGATGGATGGTTCCAATGGGGGTCCGTCTTACATGGGGAACACTTCCAGTTAGTCCTGCATGCAAAGTAGTTCTTACTGATGACAGACATGAACGAAAAGGCTCGTCAACTTGGCATTATGAAACCATTGTCCTTGTTCATGAGAAAAAATTTGAATACGTACTGTAATGAACATTTCTATTGACCGCAAGCTTGACAGAAGGGCCGAGAATTGTACTTCGGGAAATACGAACGTAAATTTCACGAAAGCAGTCACATCCATTGAACGTTTTCAAAAGATAAGAGGCCAGATGCAATTCGCTTGATACTTCTAGACAATCACTTGGCTGAAATTCGGTACTCCCCAACACCGCAAGTAGAACCGGCATGCATCATCGCGCAGTCGCTGTGGCATCTTAAAATACACGGGTCGCGTTCGACGGAACACCTCTTTTCGTTATACATTACGTTGCTCTCAAGAATCAAAACACTACAAGCCTCTAACTCTCTCATGCTTCACAGAAGATAGACTTCCCCCATCCTTACACCACCAACGCTATGTTCAGGAATCCAAAGATGTCGTCACCGAAATACCGGGGTCAAGCCCACGAGGCATTTACAGGATGGACAGGATGCTGTCAACGGGGGCCAAGAGGCCGTTGACGACGCCCTGGAGGTCACCGACGAGGGTGGTCAGCTCAGAGGTGACCAGGCTGCCGGCGGGCAGGGTGTTGATGACGCTGAAGGCAAGAGAGGTGACGGGGCTGGCGATGGTGCCGACGGCAGTCAAGACGGACTGGATCTCAGGCTTCAGGGTGCTGACGACATCTGTATATAGCGGTTAGTATGTTTCTCATGATCAAGACTCATCATCACATACCGGAAGTAGCCACACCAACGAATCCCTTGACGGTGGTCTGGATACCGGTGACGGTCTCCTTGAGGTCACCGACAACAGCCAGGACGCTCTGGGCCTCAGCCTCGACAGTGGGGACAGCAAGGCCGAAGACGAGGGGAGTGACATCGGCAGCGACACCCTGAACCTTGCTCAGGACACCGGCAAGAGCAGCCTGAACAACGGGGATGGCAGCAGCCTCGACATCACCGACAATGGCTGGGTTATCAGGTTAGCTTTGTTCATGGGACGAAGCTCCAGGGAAATCCTTACGGATGGAAGCCAGCTCGGAAGCAACGTCGGTCTTGAGGCCGGCGATGAGGCTGGTGATGGTCTCGAGAGGGCTGTCCTTCTTCTGGACGACGGGGGCCGCGAAGGCAGAGCCCAGGGTGAGGGCAGCAGCAATGACACCGGTGAACTTCATTTTGACTGTGTTGGTAGGTTGTTGATCTTGTAGAGAAGATTATTTGACGTAAGAGTAATCTCGAGGAGTGAAGCCGAAAGAGCAGGGAATTAAGGAATGACTAAGTTGGACTATAAAGAGCGACTGTGAGATGCTGTTGATGCGATGAGAGGTGAGGAAAGACAAACCGGCTGACAGGAAGGAAGGGAGGCCATGATATATACGAGCCATTCCCAGGGAAGCGGATCCCGGTGTTGCTTGATGTGATGTTCACGACCTCTCATGGCATGGCTTGGTCTGGCATGGCATGGCATGGCAAGATGAAGATGACATCAGTACCCCTTTCTGGCCAGGCCGTGGGATGATTGCGGGCGTGGGTCTATTTCTTCACCAAAATACAGATCAGCCAGGGAGAGGCAGGCCTCTCTGGTGGGCTCGCAGAGCTCGTAGGCTCAACGGCCGGGGAGGAGATGCGGTGAAGTTTCGCGTGGAGCGATATTCAGACATGCCGGGATGGTGTGCCTTGGAGGATAAGATTCCGATCAACGACTTCCAAACAGCAGGTACAAAGCATGTCTGTCAGACAGCGATGGATGCGGTAATGAAGAACGCCAATCCTCCTCCACACGCCCCCGTCGCAGGGCCTGGGCGTCCCCCGGATAGGCAAACGGGATCGTAGATCTCCCTCGTGCAGGGCGGCGATGATCGCAATGGACAAGTGACAGGGGTGTGTTTTGGTGAGCCCTTAGCCTTTTGTCCTAATGAGGGTCCTCAGGTTTGAAGAAAAAAAGGGTGCTGCCAAGGGCGACCGTGTCTCGGGCTTTTTGTTATGCGGCATCCTTGAGTAATGATAGGCCCAGCACTCCTCCTCCACATCCTCAACGCCCTCTTTACGAGTAGTGTGTTGTTCCCAACTTCCCCTAGAGTCTACACTAGAGAAGCCAGGACCCATGCTGACGGGTGTGGCTTTTCAGACTTCTCCGCATTGCCCCTGCATGAAACGGCGTGGGCGTCCGGCATTTGGACCGCCAGTGGCGGCATTCTCCAGAAAAGAACCAATTCTGGCCCTTTCTCTCCCTCTGGCAATGTCATGTATGTACACAAGCAGAGCGCGCGTGAAGCGGAAGTATGACACCGGCCTCATTTGGGTTACCTAACTGACTTATGCTGCGACGGCTAGTTCTTGCACGCCTTACCTCGTTGGCACAAGTAGGCATTGCTGGGTAGCCATTGCGAAATGCAGGCACACGATGATGTAGACATTCTTGCTTACTGTCCAGGACTCCAGGAGTCCTGGTAAGAAGCCAGGGTCAAAAGCTATCGTGCAAATTACAGTATTACAGGGGTAAGATGCCCCCAAATGGATCGGCGGGCGCGAAATTGGTAGATTGTGACAGGTGAGGCATTCGGATTCAAGCTTATTACTTGACACAACCTTTTCCTTATTATTCCCAGCACCGTAACGTATAGTCTATCTGTCACTCCCTGCAGGAGTCCTTATGAGCCTCACCTCCCCAGAGATTAAGCTGTATCCACTGCTGTAGATCATGACGGCAGAGCCATTGATCATTGATGATAAGGAGCAAAACCCGGGATTGCAGTATTGTAGGTAATGGTTAGAGAACACGGGGCAGCACAAAGTATTGTGCTATGACAAAAGGAGTGGCTCCCGAGTTGGAATGCGGGTATGTAACCGTCAGTTAGTTAGTTGTCCAGGTAGTGAGGCAGGTCTGTGGGCATGTCGCATCGGCAAATTCCATCCACAACTTCACCACTTCTCATTACCCGCCGCCATTCCCATGTCTTCCTTGCCTACAACAAGCCTTTGATCCTGGCCCCTTGTCCAGTGGTGGGCGTGATCTTGGGCAGGAATCTGACCGACTCCTAAGTCCCGGTCCAATCGTCCATCCCAAGGAGCGCCGTGGTTCATTTCCAGTGCAAGGCTGTCTGCAAGTTTGATTGCCAAGAATCCTGGGACTAGCAGACTACCACAGCCGGGCCACTGTTGACGTGAAATTGCCCAGTCATTGTCTGAATGAGACACTGCTCAAAAAGGAGCAGGTCACACAAAGGACTGTGCTTTCTCAGCGCATCCGGCTTAGGCTATTGATTTTGACTGTAGCCGCTAGAAAAGTAACAGTCGGGCCTTCTCCACGACAATTGGCATGGGGTATGGAGACGAAAGCCACTGCAAGTTGACTAAAGTCATAGCATGATCTCGGAGAGCTTTGAGCTTTCAGACTGGCAAGACGAATCCCATCTACCACTGCTTCCTTGCCGCTGGTGAAGACGAGATAGCTTGGACTGACCTTTCTTTGTACAGACGCCAAGGTGAGCAGCTGGCGCCCCCTGACGATCGACACAACTAGGCTTGCAAGTTCTTGGCCACTTGAGAACATAAAAGCGCCCCATTCCTGGCGTCTGTTATTCCTGATTCCCGTGACTGATGCCAAAAAAAGGCAAATGTAGACGCTGTCCTTTCATGGAGGCGTGATCGGGAACTGGGAGCATGAAGCGGATGCAGTCATTGTGAGGGTATGCGGCTGGCGGCGTTCAATGTTTCTTGACGCTGTCCATCCATTCCTTGCCCGACTTTGACCCATCGTGGGCCTTCCTGAACAGTCTTCTCTCCCACTCATCCAAGCCCCTGAGGAACTCCTCGCCTCCACTAACGCCTAGGTTGCTACCGTCTTCTTTTGCTCCTGCCCCGCCAGCCTTGCGCGCATGCAGCGCAACATCAGAAGCCCGCGTCACAAACGTCTTTCTCAGCTCCTTGGCGAGATCTCTCTCCTCAAATAGGTCGAGCATGCGTGTCGCAAAGCCATAGAAGTGCGCGCTCTGGTCGCGGAGGGGGACGGCGCGGGGATCAGCCCTTAGGGCCTGGACAACCTCGTTGGAGAGGGCAGGGGGCAGGTTGAGGTTGACAAAAGATTTGGCCTCCTCGTCGTCGCCCGAGGTGTTAGCAAGGGCAAGCATCTCGGCGAGCCATAGTGGGAGGGACAGCTTGGTGCCAGACTTGAGGGCGTGGGAGGGGCTGTTGTCGAGATAGCCCAAATCGGGCACTTCAAGCTGGAACTCGCATGGAACTTTCTGAATATAAGCAGCTTGCGTTAGCTAACTCTCTCTCTCTTTGCCATTCTATTACGGGAAAGTCGTTGGGAAGGGACGGCTGCAAACAATGTGTAATGGTTGTATCGCGGGGTCAATTACCTCTGCGTCGGTCAAGATCGCGTCTATATCGTAGTAAGACATGGTGAAACGGAGGCGCGGTGCAGCACCCTGGCCCAGCCAATACTCGTTTGAAGTTCGAGTTTGATTGTATCAATCACAGTGCCATCAAATAGTCGAGATCGGCGGAGGGGAGTCTGACTCTTTGTGTCGTTGCTTTTGAATGTTCCGCCGAGCTCGACGCGTGATGGAAAAGCCGAAGGAGGGGATGCGTAGGTGTATGTGTGGCTTGAAACAGGCACGAGCCACTGAATTAAGTAGTCAAAACAGTGGCTGATAACCAAAATTGTTAGTGCAGTCAATGGTGTTAGAGTTGTAAGCAAGCTGATGTGGGGCTCGGCTTTATGACGACAGAGTGATAGAAGCTTCGGGGAAGCTCGATCGCTTCTCGGCAATCCGAATTGATTCATTCGATTGACATCAACCCGCATCTTCAGTTCCATTGAAATCCCGCTCTTCCGACCGCCCGATCGACCTCAAATACCCGAGCAAGGTGAGACAGCCCGCTAATCAATTCTTCAACTTCTCTCCTATTCCAATCAATTGGCCTCAAACTAATCGTCAAGCTGAGAGCAGTACACGCCTCGTCCAAAATGTCGTCGACTCTCCTACGAACTTCTCCCGCTCTGCGGAGTGCCCTCCGCGCTCGTGCTCTGAAGCCGGCTGCTGTGGCCGCAAGCACCCAGTTTGTCCGCGGAAAGGCTACTCTGCCGGATCTTCCGTGTATGTTTCCTCCCTCGTCCGGATCATGGTTCCGTATAGTTATAGAGAGCCAGAGGATCGGCTCCGTACACCCGTAGTGCAAATGTGCGAGTTGGCTAACCACATGCTATCCTTAGACGACTATGGCGCACTCGAACCGTACATCTCCGGCAAGATCATGGAGCTTCACCACAGCAAGCACCACCAGACCTACGTCAACGGCCTCAACAGCGCCCTCGACAGCATTGCAGAGGCCGAGTCCAAGGGCGATCTGACCAAAGCCGCCGGGGTCGCGCCCCTCCTGAACTTCCACGGAGGCGGTCACGTCAACCACAGTCTCTTCTGGGAGAACCTCGCTCCCGCCAGCCAGAACGGTGGCGGCGAACCTGACGGCGAGCTCAAGGTGCGTAGCAGTCGAGACGGCCGTGCAAGCAGCGCCCAATAAACACCAGAGGTGTGGCTAACTTCTCTCGAACAGAACGCCATCGACACTGATTTCGGTTCCTTTGACACGCTCAGGAAGCAGACAAATGCGGCTCTGGCTGGGATTCAGGGCAGCGGCTGGGCATGGCTGGTCAAGGACAAGGAGAGCGGCACGCTGGGCCTGGTGACGCGCGCCAACCAGGATCCCGTCACTGGATCGCTCGTCCCGCTGCTCGGCATTGACGCCTGGGAGCACGCCTACTACCTGCAGTACCAGAACCGCAAGGCAGAGTACTTTGATGCCATCTGGAATGTCATCAACTGGAAGACCGTCGCTGAGCGCTTCAGCAAAGCATAAGTTGAACATGTGTGGAGAGGAGAGGAGAGGATAGTTGGGAGGATCTGATAGTTTTTGCCCTGAGCTGCTTGTACGCTATTCGTCGGAAGAGAATTGAAGCCACTGAGAAAGATTACAACAATCGATTAAATACATCTGATTCTGTTGATCATGACTTTTGTTGAACGGCTAAGCAGCTAAAATGAGTTTACACAGTGTTACCTGGGACTATCAGGATAACCTTACAAGGCATCTAAGAGCCATATATTAGATGGAAGCGACGCATCGTTAAGTAGGTATCATTAGAGGATATCGCGCATATTCGTACAAAGAATCGTTAATCTCAGCCGCTACTCTATCACGGCATCTTTACAAAACCCATATCAACCCATTTACTGCCGTTGTACCACACCTCCTTCAACGCCCCTCCTACCTGAAAGTAACACCTGTTCATGTCATCCTTCGCCTGCAGCGGCACAACTGCGGCTCCGCCTGAGCTACCCGCCGTCACACAGGCCAATTGTGTCGGATTGTCGGCGCCATCGAATACAGAATCCGTCACCGGGCCCTTCCACCCATCTGAGCTGCCATCCTGCCACACGATCTGCACGGTCCCGTTGTTTGAAGTGTCCTGCCATAGCAGATACGTCGTGAGAGTGTCATCGCTGTTTGCGGTGGCGAACGCCCCGACGCCAGCCTCATCAGGCACGGAGAAGGGCATCGCGCCGCTGCTGGATGCCGTAGTCCCGCCAGAGTTGCGATTGAACTCGTACATCTTGCCATCCGTGCGGCGATAGAGAACACGAAGCTCCCTGCCGTTGTGCGAAGGCGTGAGGGGTAAAGCGATCAATGGGCCAGCCGCGGTTCCCGATACAGAGAGTGAGGTTGCCGTCTGATATCCACCATTGGTGAGGTTGAAGAATATCTCCTGCACCGACCCGTCGTCGTCTTGGTAGAGGGTTGAGGGCCAATATGTTGCGAGCCTCGAGTCAGCAGCTGGGGTAAAGCTTGCATTGACGATACTGTCGCTGAACCCAGTTGCCGGTCCGCCGTCACGCCAGTTTTGCCCTTCGATCTTGCCAGAGGTGCCGCGGAAGAAGAGCTGCATCTGGGGGTAGGGATTGAGATCAACGACATCTGGCTCCCACCAAATGATGGATGTTGAGAGAGAGGTGTTGCTTGAAGCTTTGACGCTGAGCACACGGGGAGCGCTCCAGTTGGCAAACACCGTGTCGTACGCCGAGTAGCGTATGAGATCATCGGGTCCCTGGTAGAAGAGGCGAATGGCAAAGTCCGTGCCGAATCGCCAACCTGTTACCGCGAGCGCGGAGTTGGGCTGGATCATGCGGCTCGCGCCCGCTATCGAGTCTGCGTTGCTGCCTGCGTCGCTAGTCCCATTATTCGCAGCTGATGAGGAATTGTTTTTGTTTTCGGTGACCTTCCAGCCGACAATGCTACCTATTATACCTGCGATGATGGCGATTAAGATGGCGGCACCAATCGTCCACCACTGCTGTCTTCTCCTCGCGGCAGGTCCCTGGGCTACAATTTTCCCATCATCGAATCCACCAGGCTGATAGGCGCCATACTGCGGGTTTGATGTGTCTTGAGAAGGTGCCGAGTGTGGTGAGACCGACTCTTTAAAAGAGCGCGGATCAGTTGTTGGCGTGTAAACTTGCTTGTCAGGCTGGGCGTGGTGTATGACAGGCTCCAATCCTGGCTGAGAGTTCCTGACGGTTTGATAATAACCCTCGGTTGAAGAGTCCATGATAATTGTGCTACTTGAAGTCTGCGACCGATCATAGGATCAAGGTCGGCAAGCTCTCGGACCGGCAAGAGCAAGATGAATCACGGTGTTCATTCAGACATTAACGAAGGATGTTGAGAGGATGATTGAAAATCAAACATTGCCTGGCTGCCCGGACTTTCAGAGTTGTCCGGGGAGACATACAGTACAGGGCACTCCATCCTCTGCCCCCTTCCTTGTCATCCGCTCCCGTGGGATCGGGCGCCTGGCTCGTGTATCGCCATTGCGGCACAGCTATGCAGGAGGTGTATTAGCCATTCAAAACCTTAAGTAGCGTGGGAGCAAGGTGTGGCACAGCCACTACTAAGCGCGCGTTGGCCCCGTCTTGTCCGTCCAGTCCAGGATATGCGCTTGACAATCGAAGACCAATTCTGCCTGGTGTCTTCAGGGATTGCGATCCCTCGGCTACAACCATTCCAAATTGGCAATGCACGATGACCTTTGTGTAACGAACGCTCTTCGAGTTGAAGCGACGCGCGCGTCCAAAAGTTGAGAGAATTGTAGTGTCTCTGGAGCCTCGGCTTTCCTGCGGTCCTGCTATCTAGAACTCTACTAAGCTTGTTAAGTGTCTAAGAAAACTGGTGTTTCTCGAGGTGATTCGTCTAGCATTCGCTGGTAGACAATCATCTTGCCCCTGAGAGGGGTACGTCTCGATTTATACTATTTTGAATATGTTCACTAATCACAAGTGCTTTGGTGAATAAAATTTACACAGCCAATCGGTGGACGGTCCCCTTGGAAAGATAATCGCTGATGAAATTCCTCAATGCCAGACACCAGACCCAGCCTTCTCCACCGAATCCAAAGTCAGGACCAGGGCACGAAATCGTGGAAATATTCCATAAGGTCACTCGCGCTGAGTAGTGATGAATTCCTGCAGCGTGGGTGGAAGTGGTCCTCGTTGTTGCCGAAGGGAAACATTGGAACGAAACAAATTTCGTCGGCATTTTGGCAGCGGCCGCACTCCTTCCAAGTTGGCCAGTCCAGCTTCTTCACCAATGCGCGTATTATGCCTTGAACCTCACCGACGACATCTTGACGTGACGTAGATTGTTCAGATAGCTCGCTTTTGGAGAGTATATGGTGGACGTCGAATAGAGTCGTGCATATCCTCTCGGACACAGTCTCAATCGCCGCGTGAATTGCAATATCCTCAGGTGTGAACCTACCTGGACGAAGCACAGCTGGGTCGAGATAGTGCTGGACGCAACGATTCAGAGCAGAGGTGCTGGTGGGTTGGGCATCACGAAAGTCCATGAACAGATTCACCAGAATGCCGATGTCCGAGAACAAGGTTTCCGCAGAGACGTCCGTATCGATGAAATGCCACAGTCGACCAGCAAACCGTGAGACAATCCTGTCGACTACACCTTGCCAGTTCACCGACTCAGGTGTACGGTGATATCTTTCCTGACTAACTTCCTGAATGCGGGAGCGAATGCCAAGCCTTTCTTCTTTGGTAGTATTGATCACCCGCGGCAAATCAGGCCTCGACTGGTCCGGGTTGGTCAGATTGATCGGGTATGCATAGGCAGTGACCATGCTGCTGAAGTCGATGTCAATCCTCCCCGCGGGCATACCGTGGTATCTTTGAGCGGCGGCTCGAATCCACTCGAAGTCCATCATTGACAACGAGGTCTGGTTCGGAAACGGGCTACCCGAGAAACTGACAAGCTCTAGTGCTTCCTCATCCTCAAAGTGACAGTAGATAATTTCGAAAGCGGTCTCCATTCTAACGAATCCATCGATTCGGCGGTCATCCAATGCCCAACTGTCTAGCAACCTGCACATGTCTTGTACCCGCTGGAATTCGGTATAGGCATCGTCGTGGGGGCTTTCATCGTGACCGAGTAAAATAAGGTCCTGTGAATCAAGAGTCCCGAGTTGACATTGAGCAGAAGCCATTCCATCCACATAGAGTAGGTTAAGTGGCCTTGCGGCTCGATATGTGTGCAGGTATCCACGCAACGGTACATTTGGGAAACTGGGCGGCGTCCAACTGTCATCCATCGTGATGGGATTCTCCTCATCATCCTCATTGTTGTCCGTATTTGTGGTGCCGAAAGGCTTTTGGCCGACTGTTGTGTCTATCCGGGCACGCTCATGCCGGGCAGCAGCTTCTGAGAAATCATGAGTCCGCCCATGTAAACTCCGAAGTGTTTCCTCAATTGATGTTGCGGCGGATGCCAGTTCTTGCCCGCTTTCATCTGACTGATTGGAATCATTGAAACCCAGATGAGGCGAGAAAGATCGCGGGGAGTACTGCGGGTCCCATGACCGGGCGAACTGAATAGCATGCTCAATCTCGAAGGCGAGCCACTCGAAGCCTTCGGGGCGCACGGCTATGTGGTTGCCGTGATAAAAAACCTGGCCTGCTGGCACAGTAGCTAGGAAAAAAGACAGGCCATTGTGATTGACGGAGGAGCCCCATTGTCGCATAGCGCTGTGGACGGCATTGAATAATTGGAAAGCATTTTGGCGGGCTGCATCTACGCTTGGCGTGTACGACGAGACGGGTGCGGTCGTCGTCGGCGAGACTGCGATCGCAACGGCCGCCCAAAGTAGTGCGATAGCGACGACCGTCGCGCTTGATCGATGATGTGCCATCGCCGCCAACGCCAGTAACAACGAAGGATGAAAAGCTCTTTTATGGAGGCTCAAGGCGGGAGGCCACCAGCCAACATGAGAAAGTAAGGCATTACTATCTACCCAGAGCAAATGGCCAGGCTGGAGTCAAAACTGCGTCGAAAAAAAGGCGTGGAAGGATTTCCACCGTCGAATGCTGACACAATGTAACTCGATTATCATCATAATCAGGTCCGTTGCTTTTCAAAGGATTTCAGGATTCGGGGCGCGCTGCAAGCAAGAGGCACCTACCTACTTGGGTAATGCGTACCAGATCTGGTTGGCGGAGATAAGTTGCGAGAAAGTTCACATATGCACTGATTGCTGATCAACCTGCTATCTACCTACAAAACGACCTTGACATTGTCTTGGAAATCTGCATTTACAGCAGTTCAAGCAGGTCAATTAATCCGATTGATAGCGGTGCTTCACAAACAAGCTAATCGAATTGACGGATGGAAATATGCCCTCCATGATCTTGAGAGCAGCCTCAGACAAGAAAAATTGCCTGCTGGAGCGAACAGATTCGAATATCCTGACGACCCGAAGCCAGGCGTTTGGAATATGAAGTGGCACTGAAAATTCAAGTGAAGAATGCAGTCCGTGATCAGGTCAATGGTGGACGTGAAGATGACTGCGAGGAGTTCTATGGCAGGTTTCTGCCCCTCATATATATTGGTCCAAATCCAGTGAAACGTTGGTGCAGGTTGGCTTAGGTAAGTTAGGTGCCTTCCATTCCAGGTTTCGTACATGCCTGACATTATGTCATCTAAGAAGTCGGGACACGGAGGTTCTCCTGGCCTTAATCTGGGCAATCCATTGACCTCACCTAGACTACCTTAGATCATTTGCCCACAGCACAGCTTAGGTAGATAGATACCTCTCGGTTTTGATCTCACAGCATGCCCAGGTGCTCTTTTCCTCCAGCAATGCTAAACATTGGACCCCATTTACTGTCATGCTTACCTTCCATGGCACCCCTTCGCCTTACCTATGCCCTTAACCCCAACAGCGTACTGTACAATGGCTGCGACGATCCTAGGCAATCCCTGCCTAGTACCTAAAGCACGCTAGTGGGGTCTCTTAACCTTCTGGTAGAGACCGAAGCCAGCTCTAAAACCCCACTACGATCGTAGCTACCTCAGCGGGGTCATCCAGCCCTATTTAGTGGCGTCTGACCTTGCCGTCTAAGGCTGTTAGCTACCTACGTACCGTAGAAAGGCTATGATGCTCCAGAAAGCAACCCACGAAACATCACTCTACTTCTATGGAGGGTCGTTGAACCTGTACTGTACTACACCTGAGCGTTGAGAAAATCACTCACACTTAGGGCTCCGGCGTCTTTTTTTTCAGCTCACGCGCTTCTGTCTAGACGCGGGATCAACGATTGCGACTGCAGACGATGCAGCTGGAACGTGGGGGTTTGAGTTTGGTAGTTTCTCGAGATCAACCGACCTGCTTGATTCAGAATACGCTCAGATCCGGGGGGAATACTGAGATAGGCATCAGCGCCTTTATCCTTGCACCAAGAAGTCTAGAGCTGTTCGCGATATGTTCGCGGTGCAGCCGTTGAAGCAGCGAATGCGCCACAATTGTTTCTCAACTGGAGGCACAGGATGTCACCGCCACGAATGTCGAGTGCCGCGAGGATGTTGGGGGCTCACATGACCTCCTGACCTTGGTCAAAACACGCCATGGTTGCTCTTAGAACATGTGGGAGGCCTGAGAAGGATCGAGATGGAGATCTTGATGCCCGAAGCGCCGGCAAGTTAGCCGTACCGGATATGGGACATGTGTTCAGTGGACAGCATTACCCGAGCTGTTGGCTATCATGGTGGGCAGGTCTTCTGCAATTCAGCCACCCAAGGCATGAGACATCACTTGATGGATCGGCATTTTGCGAGCAACATGGAAACAACGGTTTTCTGCAGGGAGGAGGTCCGTCCCAATAGGCATCCATGACAGCTTGAGCGAGACGTCAATGACCCCAACAAAAGTCTCGCTTGGTTGCTTTGAGGGGTGCCTTCCGAGCGCCGCCAGTGCGATGACCGAAGGCCAGCGACTACCGCATAGTGAAAGCCTCTCCGCATTGGTGTCCTGGCCAAGGTTGAGTCTTGGGGCGGTGGAGGGAACAATCGTATGATACTCGGCGGAGCCTTTTAATAAAGGCATGACGTCTAACATCCACACACTAGGCCGTCTTCCGGACTTCTCGTAATTCACTGAAGCAATAAGCTTTCTCATCTATCTGTACCTGAAGCCAAGCTCCAAGAGTGGGAAAAGAGTACAGCTTCCCTTCAATTCCTTCGCCTTCGTCTCACCGTTCTTCGGCGCCCGAGCATCGCATCGCATTTGCGTCTGCAAGTCAAGTCAAGGCGGTTCAGTTGTCGTTACGAATTGCATTGCTCACTTGCAGCCAGCCGAGCTAGCCTCCCTGCCTGCGTCCCCACCGTATCCGATTCCTCCCCTGTCTGTTCTGGCCCTAAATCCCCGACCGAGACCAGCCCGATCACCGGCGGGGTGCGGCAGCACGACAGCGCATCTACTTCCCACCCCATTCGCATTCGATCCAACCTCCACACCATCGTCTACGGGTCCCGCGTCCCGCCAGAGACAAGGCCACCCCAATCCAGCAGCTCCTTGTTTGCTTTGGCGTCCCGCTCCACAGTGCTCGCTAGGCCATCTCGAGCTCTCTGAAGCACCTCTCGTCCTCACCGTAATCCGTCTGGACACGACACTAGAAGCTCTCCTCCTCCGCTACTGCATCTCACGCGGTGGGTCGTTGCATCCCCGGTATTGCTGGCATCCCAACCTGCATATGCTGCATACCTCCTGCAGTTAGTGTACAGTTTGATATCGAGGACTGCGAGACCGTGCTGGAGTCGCTGCAACGCAATTACCAGGCCATTAGATAGTCGTTTAGAGACTACCGTCCTTCTGATCCGTCTCTTGCGTCCTTCCATTACAATTCAAGAGGTCCACTCTATCTAAAACGGTTAACCTCATCTCCTGCGTCTTAGGCTTGATCCTAACCAGGCTGGCTTATATTCTCACCTTTGGAACAGAAGGAGAAAAGGCATTGTTCGACGACCAAAGAGCCGCCCCTGACAACAGAAGGAACACTATCGACATCAATCAAGCTAGGGACTGCGAATCGGCCTGGGTAAAGAGAACAGTCAGAGGAAGGAGCAGAATTTGAACGAGCAATCACCGAAAAGCCCTTTACCAAACCGCCTGCCGGGCCCTCCGAACTGTCACAATCATCGCAGATCATCTGCGGGTACTGTACAGGTCTAATACCAACCTGTTACATTACTCGATCTTCGATTTCCACCAAAGGGGCAGCTCAGTGTGAAACTTTCGATTTCTTCTTCTCATTTCGGGAATTGTACAGCTTCCAAAGCTAGGTTCCAATAAGCCGTTACGATCACCACCTACGACAGGCGAGACAGCCTGCTGCTCGCCATCTTGCAAGCCTGGCCTTACAGGTTTAGCATAACACAGCAGACGAGCTGTGAGTATCCATGTTTCTCTATCACTCCATCTCACTTTCGATGTCGTCCACTCTGCGCAAGCATCTATCAAATCTTACTATCTGTCAATGGCTTGTTGCACTCTGTTCTGCGCGGTTGTACCCCGTGGCTCTGTCTGCCACTGCACGCGCATTAGTTTGGCAAATCACAACGAGCCCTGGACACACGCATGTCCGTCCATCCATTGCAGTTGAATTTTTTGCTTCTCCTAGCATCATCTGCCACTCTCCGATTTACCCCACGCTTTCTGACCGCTGCCTCACCGACTCTTGCATGGGCCATGTGGTCATGCCGGCGGCGTTGACGCGGCGGTCGCTAGTGTCTGAGCAGCACCCGGACTGCACTCTCCTATTTTCGTCGAGGGTCAAGCAATCATCACCAGTAGGCGGCATGCAGCCTAGAAACAAATTTACTCCCACCCGATTGACACCGCTCAACTTGCATGAGAGATACTGCGACGCTAATGCGGTCCCTGTTTTGATTGATGACTTCTCACTTTGACCAATTTTGACTGCTTTCTAATGGGCTTGCGGGAATCTCCATGGCTTGCTTGCTTGCTTGCCTTGCTTGCCCGCTCTCGAGTTACCTACGTGCAAACCTACATCTCATCGATGTTGCAGGGTTCTACAAGTTGGGACCCTGTTCCTGGGTTGCTGGAGGTGTGTGGGTGGGTCGAGAGACTCTGCGTTGACATCCCACAGCAGTGGCGAGCAGCAACTTCGAGATTCTACCACAAATGTGTGCTGGCCACAGCGTCTCTCAGGCTTGCCCCTCCAGCATAATTGTACCATGCCTACTTTTATTGTAAGATTCTCGCCCCGCGAGCAAACAGGCGGGCTAGAATGGATGGTACAGTGGCTCGAGGAAGGCCAAGGTAGGTAGTCTTAGATGGACTGCCTACTGTAACGACTGGATTGTCGTGCCTGGCTATTCCCTCCGTGTGGTGTGCTATGTCGGATTAACCGCCCTTTTTGCGTGTTCTGCGATATCTTCTCTCCGATATGGCGCATAGCATGGCTGAGAATGAAACACGTCACTCTCTCCAATTAATATCACCAGATTGTCCCAGGGTATTCCAGAATCCTGGAATCTCTTGTGGACCCCCATTCCTTCAGCTCCCGTTTCCTTCTTCCCCTAGATCGGGTTATTGTGTTTGAATGGGGAATTTACCTCTTTCGTTTCGCAACCTGCAAATACTCATGGTACAGCACTGTACTTGCTGCACCTCGACTGACATGACAGTGGAGCTTTCTAGGTAGAAACCCGCTTGTGGGCAACTAACATCTGTCCACCTCCACCTTCGTTCGCCCCCTGTACATCATCGGTCGGTACCCCAGACGCTAGAGACGCCGCTGTCGAACCATACTAGAGCGACCTGGGTCCATTGTACCCGTATCCCACCAAGATCACGAAGTTGCACCTGCTCACCTGCACGCCGTTCCGGATCAGCCCCACGGCAGCAGTGCCCAAGGTGGCCAGGCGCAACCAGGACAAGAGCAAGGTGTGCCTTTGCTTGTAGACTTAGACGACGTAGCTGCCGTGGCACCTGCAGAGACACCCACACCCACTCCTGCACCTGCACCTGCACCCGCAGCTGCACCTCTAGGTATGCCCACACCAGTGCCTGTACCTGTACCTATACCCACGCCCGCGCAGACGCGAGAGCAAGACCAAGGGCAAGAGCAGGAGCAGCAGCACCTGCAAGAAGAGCTGCACCGGCTGCAGGAGCCCCCAAGCTCAACAGGAGAGCCCCTTCCTCAAGAAGGTCAAGGTCAAGGTCAGGGCCAGGGCCAGGGCCAGGGTCTGCGTCTGGGTTCGGGTCCGGGTCCAGGTCCAGGTCCAGGTCAAAGTAGCTTGAACGAGCCTACCGATACGCAGCAGCCTGTGGTAGCTCTGGGAAGGAACAACCGTAATACCATCATCAGCCCAGAAGAGAAAGTACCTGAGGAGCAAGAGCAAGAACGTCACCGTCACCGTCACCGTCACCGCCTCGACCAGACCTTGAGACAGGAGCAGACACAAGTACCAATACAGACCACACAGCACAAGCAGAGGCAGGAGCTACCCGCCTCAACAGCTGCTGCTCCTTCTTCTTCGTTCGCCTCAAATAGCTCTGAGCCGCAACACCTCGTCCCTTCTCCTTCTCCTACTCCTACTCCTCGTTCTTTCCCTTCTCAAGCTCCTTTCCACTCCAGCTCATCATCTTCTCGTCCTTTTTCTCCCGACGACGTCTTTGTCACATCCTCCCTTCAAACACCACCACATACAACAAACAATACATCGTCGTCATCATCGTCGACAGCCACCTCCAAATCTCGTCCTACTACTCATACTTCTTATCACCCGCAGCTTCACGAAGGCGATCTACCATCGTCGACGACACAGCACCTGCACCCCTCCAACTCCACTCGCCCACCTCGTTCCCCTTCCATTTCACCCCGCACCACCCCACACCAGACCCTGCCTCAGCAGCTGCCACCTGTAGATTCTGCTGGTGACAGCGACCGCAGTCTGACCAAGACGGACAATCAACAGGCATTTCCTGCGACTATCAAAGCTGCTGCCGCTGCCGCTGCGATAAGTCAATCATCACCATCCTCAGCTGGACCTGGCACGCCAGTCTTCTCAGCAGCTCAGCACCACCTGCCTCTACCTCTAGATCCCCACCACGAGCTTGCGCCTATCTCAGCGCACGTCAGTGGAACCTCGACGCCAGCAGAGCCAGCTCGTCCCCACCAACAGGCGCAGCCGACCCATCAACAAGAACAACACCATCATCCAAGACTCGGCCCCTTCATCCACGCAGTTATGGCGTTCACTGAGGGTCGCAAGTTCTCCACGGGCGCTTCGGCGCACCGTCAGAGACAGATGAGCACCATTATCGAGAAAGAAGGTCATTTCGGTGCTGCTCTCACTGTACGTACTCAACCATCAACTTTATTTCTTTGTGCGCCATTGTGTGGTTATCTCCAGGATTGTCATAGTGATATTATTGGATTCTCTTGTACATCAGTGATCATCTTGTCTAGTCTACAATTGTTGCACGAGCCTGCATTTGCATATCTCATTGATTCTCTGAGCTGCAAGCATCACACATTTTTAACTCTGTTTCCTACTACAAACCACTCTCCTCATTTTCTAGTCTCCTTTCATAATTTGTGTGAATTTTTGTGACTTCAGTTGATTTGTTTTTGATGGTCTGGAATTTCTGATACTACCTGGCGTTGTCCGGTCGATGTGCGCAATGATCAATCAAGTGTTGACTCTAAACTATTATAGACTCTTTACCTTGGTATCTCAGCTGTGTTCTCCGATGACCACACTGCTGTTGTCGCCCTGGCCATTCACGACACAGTCTACCTGATCGACTTCTCTGTCAAGCACATTGTCCTCGATGATGCCCTGAGAATGGGCGAGGATGTCATTGCCGACTTTGTGATTGCCGAGGTGCAGAGATATGAGCATGAGAACTTTGCCAAGTTCATCGGCGCTGGTCTCCCAACCACTCTTAAGTATATGAGCCCGACTTTGTGCTCTCGTCTCTGGCTGGAGCTGGACATTGTCCCCATTGTCATGCGCCCTGATGATGAGCACAAGGAGAAGAGTTTCTGGGATGCCAAGCGTGTTGATGAACAGGCTGATTCTATGGCTCGCAAGTGTATCATGTAAGTCTTCGCCTCACTAGTCCAGCACAATGTCTAACGAGAGCACACAGGAACTTTGGCCCATCCCTAGTTCCTCTACTTCAAGTTGGCTTCCGTGGCATTGTCCAGACGGATGCCGGGTTCCGTGCCCACCTCACTACCGTTCAGAACCACAAGGACACTTGTGGCAGCTCAACCTGGGAGGCAACTGTAGGTTTTGCAAGGAATCTTCGCAAGAACAAGGTCAAGATTGCCTTCTTCAGCAGCACACCACAGGGTGGCGGCGTCGCTCTCATGCGACATGCTCTTGTCCGCTTCGCTCGTCTGCTTGGTGTAGACCTGACTTGGTATGGTAGGTTGTCAATTGCTAGAACACCCCCATGCCCCTCCAATACTGAGCTATGAATAGTCCCGAAGCCTCGCCCAGGTGTCTTCCGAATCACAAAGAATATCCACAATATTCTTCAGGGAGTCAGCCATCCCGACCAGCGTATCTCAGCAGAAGAAAAGGCATCCATCATCGATTGGATCACAGACAATGCCAACCGATATTGGTTCTCTGAAGGCGGGCCTCTGCGTCCAGCAGAGGAGGGCGGTGCCGACGTTGTCATTGTGAGTAAATTTCTTCCAGCCCTCTCCCACCTTCCCCTTTAGCGACTCCAACTTCCACCCACACCTCATGCAGCCTGTATTATGCAAGGCTGCATTGCAAGGCACATGACGCGGACCGCCCCCACGCTGCCCGTGGGCGTCTTGTCACTCGTGGTACTAATGGAGACTAGATTGACGATCCGCAAATGCCTGGCTTGATTCCCCTGATCAAGAGATTGACCCCTGACCGCCCCGTTCTGTACCGTTCTCACATTCAGATCCGCACCGATCTCGTCGCCAAGTCTGGCTCGCCTCAAGCCGACATCTGGGACTTCCTATGGAGTAACATCCAGCAGGCCGACATGTTCATCAGTCATCCCATCCCCTACTTCGTTCCGCATACAGTTCCGCGCGAGAAAGTCGCCTACTTCCCTGCAACTACGGACTGGTAAGAATATCTCTGTCAAAGCCCTAGAGCAGTCCTGCTAACATCATTATCAAGGCTTGACGGCTTGAACAAACACCTGAACAGATGGGACGCCGGGTATTATGGTCACATCTACAATGTTGCCTGTCATTCTCAACGCATGTAAGTTTCTGTTAGACTTGCTACATCTCGTCTGCCGTACTAAATCTCTTCCAGGACTGAGCTCAGCTGGCCGGCACGAAAGTACATCGCTCAGGTTGCACGTTTCGACCCTGCCAAGGGTATTCCCACTGTGATTGATTCCTATGCCGAGTTCCGCCGCCAATGCAAGAAGGCAGGCATCGAGGATGTGCCTCAACTCATTGTGTAAGTCACCGACTTGTTTGAACAATTTTCTAGGACAATATAACTGATTGCCGCAGGTGTGGTAACGGATCAGTTGACGATCCCGACGCCAGCATGATCTACGATCAGACCATGGCCCAGATTGAGCAGCATTACTCTGAACTCAGCAAGGATATCAGTGTCATGCGCCTCGATCCAAACGACCAGCTGCTCAACACGATCATTGCCAATGCCCATGTCGTGCTCCAGCTCTCTACTCGCGAGGGTTTCGAGGTCAAGGTCTCTGAGGCTCTTCACGCAGGACGTCCCGTCATTGTTACTGCCACTGGCGGAATCCCGCTCCAGGTCAAGGAGAATGTCAACGGCTTCTTAGTTCAGCCAGGTGACTGGAAGGCTGTCGCTGCCCATCTGATGGAGTTGTTCACAAACGAGGAACTGCACAAGAAGATGAGCTACGAGGCTCGCACTGGAGTGTCTGACGAAGTTGGGACCGTCGGTAATGCACTTGGCTGGTTCTATCTTGCTGCTAAGTGGAACCAAGTCGGTGTCAAGAAGAACGGCAAGGGCGGTATCGACGGCAATGAGAAGTGGGTCAACGACATGGCTCGCGAAGAGGCTGGCTACCCCTACAAGGAGGGCGAGAATAGGCTGCCGCGTCACTTTACTAAGAAGAAGGATATGCCGGTGCAGACCACACCAAATGCCAAACCTGCCCCTGAGGCGTAGGTTGAAGCGGGCTTTCTCCTGAGACTTGCGTTAAACATGATTTTTCCCGCTCCGGTCCTCGCTCCGAGATGTTCAATGCTCGCGATCTCCTCGACCGTTGCTTTGATGTTTATCGCTTGGCATTACACTGAACTCATCGCTGTCTCTACGACTGCAAGACATGTGGTGCCCTGTCCGAGTCCTCATCCACGGCTGATGGGATGGGGGGCCGGCTTTCATTCGAACTCCTCACTCTGAACTTTCATGCCTAGAAGGAAATCGTTTAGACAGGGGTTCACCGTCAACCGGTATCACCGCTCATCAAATGAAAGAATAGCTCTGTTTGTTTCCGATCTTCTCCACAAGGTTACATATACTGGTTTTTACAATGGCTTTGATTTTACTGGTGTGGATTCTCAAGTGTGCAAGTGTGCTATTAAGTACAAAATGGTTGCAGGGAAAAAAGGTCAGACTTTCGGCAGATTGATAGACCAAAAGATAAGTGCTAGATGACTTGATTAGAGAATCTTACCGTGAAAGATTGGCCCAGTGAGAAACACAGCTCTCCATGGCCATCTTTATCTCTTTGAAGCTATGTCCAATCCTCGAGCACCTTCGTTATTTCCGACCACACCTGGATAGCCAAGGATTTCATGTCCTCTGTAGTGAGTGTCCTAAGCTTATTTCAGCTCTCAAAGTAGTTACAGATAGTTGCTCGTCTTAAGACACTTACTCGTGAAGCTGGTCGTCATACCAGAAGTTGCCATGCGCGTCTGCGCCTATAGTAACACCACTAACGAGTGATCTCGCCCCTTGCTCGGGGGTCCGCAAGAAGAAAGCGTTGAGAAGACTTTTCACGATGGAGGCAAGGGCACCTGTCCAACCTCGGCTCAGACTAGACGCTGCAGCCCCGGGACATACTGCCAGGACGATCACTTCGGTAGGCTGGACTGAGGAGGCGATCATCTTTACAGAGCACAAAGCCAGAAACTTCGATGCGCGGTACTGCAGGCTTGACTGAAAGGTGTCGGGATTGTTGAGAGAGGCTAAGATATTTCCTTGTCGTTGCTCGGGTGGGATGGTGACTGCCTCCGCCCTCCTTGAAGTGACGACCTCTAAGACTGGCACGCCTGCGCCGTTGCGAGAGACCCGCAGCTTCGGCAATAGCAGCAGAGCCAGCAATGTGGTAGATACCGCATTGACTTGCAACGTCTCCTCCCAGCCATGCGGCGAAGTCTGGTAGTCCACCATGTACACCCCGGCATTCAGCACCGCGACGTCAAGCTGCTCCAGCGCCTCCGCCTGCTTCGCGAACGCCCGGATGCTCGGATACGAATCCATGTCCAGATGCCAGACTTCGGCGGCATCTCTGCGACCCGTGTGCTCTTCTATCGAGCGTCTTGCAGCATTTCCTTTCTCGAGGTCCCGGACGCCCAGGATCACGCGTGTGGCGCCGAGGGCGACGAACTTGGTGGCTGCCTCGAGGCCGAGGCCGGAGTTGGCGCCGGTCACGATGATGGTTTTGCCTGCGAATGAAGCGGTTGGCTCGGCGAGGGGCTTTTGCTGGAGGAGTTGAAGTCCGAAGGACTTGGACATTGTGGTGTTGTACCGTCGAAGATGTGGTGAGGTGTTGAACAGGGCGATGGGGTTTGATCTGGAGCACCATTTGCGGGGTGACTGAGCTGCACGAGGATGCCGAGAGACTTTCCGCATGCATGAAGCAACCCCGGAACGGCGATACATCATGTTTGGAATGTTTTGGAAACTTCTTGAAGCAGTGGTGACGCGTGATTCTGAGGAGTTGGCTGTGGTGTTGGTGATCGGTACCGATTTCGGCCAGTTCGTCGCTCGCGACCTGGGCTGCACCTGGTTGACATGGCGAAAACGAGCAATTTGTTTCTAAGTCTCATGGATGTTGAATATGGACGATGTTCCTCTGATGTTCATCTCGATTTAGAGGGTTTGAGACAACCTGTGATCAACATCTCAACTGAAGACAAGTTGGGAGCTGTAACTGACAGCGCGCAGGGTATTAGTGGGCACTGAAGCTCAACACAGCGCATTGAATTGTTGGATATCTCATTAGATATATTTGCTCGATCATATTAAGGCTCAATATACGTGGATATGAAATACAGGTGACCAGCATAGTAACAGACCCCTAATGAGTAGAAGGCCCAATGTGCTGAAAAGAATAGTGTAACCAACTTGGTTGCATATTTTGAGTGCGGGAATATGGCGAGACTTCATCGTCTCTCGTCGTCCAGCTAGAATCCCTTGTTAATGCCATTCCATTCTGGGTTCGCCTCTTTTGCTCTGAATAAGTCGCCAGGCCATGAGGCGCCTGGTGCCTTGTCGCGTCGCTCTAATATTTGTCTGACTACTGCGTCGCCTAGATCCTTTTCAATCTCGAGCCGTGGCAGTTGTTCAGTGATTACATCGGCAGACCTGACAGGCGGTGGTGGGTGGGAGCCAAAGTCGGCCCTGACGCCCAATCGTACAGCCCGTACCAATCCGCCCACTCGCTCAGCGATATGAGGGCTGTCATGCAGAGCAATGGCAAGCCATGCTTCGCGAATAGCTTGCTCATCAGTACCGTGAGAGCGTAAGATGTCTGCTGCTACATCTGCACCGACAACTTCGAACCGGTTCGGAGCGCTGTCATGTTCTTTCGCGGTGCCGATGTCATGAAGGATGCAGGCAGCAAACAGGACATGCGAGGGCACTGACACCGACAGAATGGAACTAACACCTATCGCATCGACAGCGGGCACGGGGGAATCCACGAGAGCTTGCGTATATAGAAAGACACGAAAGCTGTGATTGAAGATGGACGGCGGGAGACTTTCCTGGGCGAGCTTCAGAGCTTCCCAGCATGCGGGATGATCGGGCACCTGGGACTTGATGTCGCCGCGGAGAAGGGTGATATTTCCAACCTCTGCGCCTGAGGCGGTAAGATTACACATAACTGATTGCAAATCCAGGTGATACCATGCGTGCAACACGGAGCTCCGCGTTTGAAAAGTAGGTCAAGATCCAGTTTTATCCAGGCGGTTATCATGGGAATTGCGGTGTCGATTCGCCAATTGACATCTACCACAAGGGCGCGCTTTGTGAGTAGCAGGGGCCAATTCCAGAGCAATGTGCCCATGCACTTCCTTACGTCGCATACTACTCTAACAGTCTAGGTATGCTGGGTCAGACCAAAATTTGTAATAGTAACTGGGCTTAGCGCTCACAGGCAATGACTTACACATCGCCTCTGTTTCGTTCCCGATCTCCCCCGAGCAAGAGAAAATGAGGATCCAGATATGTACTGCGCCAGATGCAGCACCCATCGCGAAGGAATTGCATTTTAAGACAACAGAGAAGATGCGTAGACACTTTCATTCAAGTTCTACCTTCATGCAAATGATCCCAATGGAACGAAGTCCGTGTCAAAGTTGCTGCGGTACGACTCATGCAAGTTAAGAAATTCACTGTGAGGCGTGCTCAGTCACTAACGGTTTGCACTACAACTAGCCCACCGCGGAGATGTCAACCTTCGCGAGAACAACTCGGGACTGGCGAATGGGCTGATATCCTTTACCGATCAATGACTCCCATTTGGACCCTTACGGGAGATTGATGTCTCCGGCCGGCTCGAACGCCAGAGCGGCCGTTGACTGACCACCACTGCCGGTCCCCAAGTGCGCGGAGCCCCGGAGATGCAAGAGTTGACTTCTATGGAGCATTTTCTTCGTCGTACGACGTTGGTGTTTTGTCAAAATCAACTGATACGCTTGGCCTCTTGAAAGAACCTGGCCGGCCACGAAAGCGGTACATATTCGCGACGATATGGAGACGATGGGTCACGGTGATAAAATGCGACTCGTCTGCCTACTACGACGCGGTGTTGGAAGAAGACGTACATCACTCCTCACATGACAGTATACCTACGAGTAAAGGCTCCCAGACTACTTTCTTCGACTCTGACCACAAAGACCATCTTCAGAAGAAACATCATCAGCATGGCCGCGGCTCAAGTTTCACAAGCTCCCATGTTGCAGCCCAAGCCCTCAGCACCCGTCTTGCCTCAATCAGCACCCCTTTCCCCAGAGCAAATCGCCATCATCAAGGCCACTGCCCCAGTCCTCAAGGAGCATGGAGTCACTATCACGACTTTGTTCTACAAGAACATGATAGATGCCAACCCAGAACTCAGGAATATCTTCAGCAGCTCCAGCCAAGCCAATGGCAGACAGCCACGGGCACTAGCCCAGTCCGTGCTTGCCTACGCAACCTATATCGACGATCTACCAAAACTTCAGCATGCGGTCGAACGCATTGCGCAAAAGCATGTGTCTCTTACTATCCAGCCAGCACAGTATGACATTGTTGGCAAGTATCTGATGGAGGCTATTGGCATTGTGCTTGGGGATGCCGCTACCCCGGCTATTGTGGACGCATGGACGAATGCCTATAACATTCTCGCCAGTGTCTTTATTGGAAGGGAAGCTGAGCTTTATCGTGCTCATGAGAATTGGACGGGTTTCAGAAAGTTCAAGATCTTAAGAAAGGAGCGGGAAGCCGACCGCATCACCAGCTTCTACTTGACGCCTAAGGACGGGCAACCGTTGCCGAAGTTCTTGCCAGGGCAGTATATCAGTGTACAGGTGTTTGTCCCAGAACTGGGCCATCTGCAAAGTCGGCAGTATAGTCTGAGCGAGGCACCAGAAAAGGAGGGAGCCTACTATCGCATCAGCGTCAAGAGAGAGCATGACGATGCTGTTGACGTGGATGGTCTGATTTCCAACATGCTACATGACAAATTTAATGTCGGCGACGAGGTCGAGCTCACACACCCCCAAGGCGAGTTCCTCATTGATCCAGCCGACCCCACGAAGGAGGGCGTGCCCGCTGTTTTCATCTCTGCCGGGGTCGGCGCAACGCCACTGTTGTCGATGCTCGACTCTCTCACACAATCCTCGATCTCGGTCCGCCGGCCTGTTTCCTGGCTGCACACTTCACGCTCCAAGGAGAGCTTGCCCTTCGGCGAAGCTGTCCAGCGCATACAAGAGGGTAACAAGGACCAGGTGTCCACGCATGTCTTCCTACGCGAGGACCGGGATGCGCGGTTCGACCTCCTGAATTTGGAGCACGACAAGGATTTGTTCACGCACAACAACAAGACTGAGTACTTTATTTGTGGACCAGAAAGCTTCATGCTCGAAGTGAGGCAGACATTGCAGGGCCTTGGCGTGGTACGAGAACGGATTTTCCTAGAGCTATTCCAGACCGGAGATGTTATTGATGATTAAATGGTCTTCCATGATACAGGAGTTTTATTGCATTGTACATACATAAGTTGAAGTGCCTGGTTAGGGGCCAGAGACATACGAGATTGTCGCAAATCTTGTAAAACGCGGCGTTAATATTAGGGGCAATGACACGAAGTACACGTCAACTAAATTGAAACATCTTTACTCATAAACCAGGACTCTGTGCGGCTACCAACATCATCGGCCGATACGCGAATACTGCAACTAACCTTAACACCCGTTGCCGTTTTCCTTTTCCATCCAGGTTATCGGATTGCGGCTTCTCGTTCCCCGCTGTGTGTAGCCTAGAGGTATAGTGCATTGTACAGCATGTTGAGCCGATTGAAGTGATTCATTCCCATGAATCTGCAACACAGTGACTCTGATCTGTGCGTCGAGGTTACCGGATGGTAGCGGCATCGTTGATCGTGCTACGTTGTCATATCTGGTGCAGGTGGCTGTCTAAGTTTACTCAAAACAGCACCCCGCAGGTGATTTATTTCGGAGCGTTACATTTAGAAGATGCTTAGAGTTCTTCGGAGCCATGAGTACACCGAGCTCCTGTCTGACAAGCTTTCAGTACGTTGTTTACCTAGTGGCAGGACTCGAGCGGGCCACCTGTCAAACGCTCATGATCTGTGTCGTGTTATACAATCGTGTCGTGCATGTCTCCATGCAAGACATTGAGAAGGATCAACAGCTGGAGATCAGCAGGCTTCTATAACCCCTGAGGAATGGCAGCCTAGTGGGCAAAAGTCGCCACACGCCGCCGCCCGCCGGGGCTGGTCAGCGCCGGATCCAACAGCAGCTCTTAACGTTGACCATCGACGGCCGCGTACCTGGCATGACATGGGCTCCCGCGGGATCGCCTTTGCATGAGTTGGCGTTGGCAAATCGCCTAAAGACGGAGCTACGTCGATGTGATGTTGCTAACGATGCAGGGCTCAAGAAGGCACTATCATGAGTGCGGTTGCACAAGATATTCAGGATACAACATGGGCCACGTGGTGTCACCACCGCTCCTACGACCTCATCTCATCGGATCCACGGTGTTGATGACACGCACGCACGCTGCTGCTAAGACCCCCGTTCGATCCGCAGGTCCGGTCCAGAAGAGGTCGCCAATGGGACAATTCATCGGTGCCAGGGAGCTGGGAGATCTAAGCTTATTCGACGCGCGAGGCACCAGGGATCTCACTGCGCCGTCCCGACACCGAGACAGATGGAGATGATGTGTCTCTGATCCTACCAGGCCGGATCGAGATCAATCGCAGGGAGAGAGATGTTCAGCCCTTGAATACGAACCTCAAAACACAGACGGCGGCTGGTGGTGTGACGAGAGAACGCCAGGCGCGACAGCTCTGCTTGTATTGTGATTTCCCCTCAGCTGGTCAAGCAAAGCACTGCTACAACTAACTTTGTGTGTAAGCACCCTACAACATATTGTGGCTCAAGTGTGCTCAACAGGCTACCTCAATTGAAGTGGCCCGTCCACCGTGGCTGTTCCCCTACCCAGGATCCCTTGACCTGCACCCGCAAAGAACAATTACAGTCCCTGCACTGAGCCTTAGATTCGTACGGCCCAGGAACGACCCGCCACTAATATAGCCATTGATATACGCATGGCAAAAGCGCCGTTGTGGAAAGACGTCAATGGGCTTCCAATATCGCTCCAATCGATGATGGGGCTCGAAAGCTGTCATTTCTGAGGCCTACTTGTCTTACAATGTTCATTTTCGATACATCCGCGATAGCCTACTTGCTTGTCACAGGCCCGGAAGTCTTCGGACCACCAGCAGCCGTCTGACGATCAGAGTGTGCAGCCGCACTGCGAAGGCTGAACATAGCTGGTCAGGGTTTGGACGCACGACGAACCCAGTACGGTACAGGATTGCGTACACGACATCTATCTAGAGTAACTTCGAGGCAGGCAATCCTGCCTATGATCACATCAGACCGACCAAGCTGTCCTGCATAGTACATCAGGCGCACAACCCCCCGGTAAGGACGAACGCTAGCGCACCAACATCGCCAGCAGTGATCGGAGTTCCAGCTGAGAATGTTGCTCCATTCAGATGGAGCAGGCTCCCGACGATACTGCAGGAAGATGACCAGGGGCCACTCTTGGCCCGCCCGCCCCATGCGCACCTTCATTGATCTGATGCATCCTGCCGGACCTGTTCGGATGGGCTGGCTTGTTGCTAAAACTAGCATTTGCAGGGGTATTGCCATGGACTCGGGATCTCCCCCTCGTTGCCCGCTGGCCGGCCTGTCAGACGGCTGGTGCGTACGGGCCTTGCGCTGCACAGAATCGCGCCTTTTCAGGGACAAGGGATGTAAGATAAGGTGACCAGCACGCTCCAGGTAGAAGGATGTTGGTGGATAACGTGCAACGAGTTGGTATTAGCCACAGCAGTTGTTAGACAGCACATTACTGCAAAAGCCCGGGGCTTCGAGTTACAATGTAACAGTCTCTCGCTCACAAGGTCCTTCTTCTCTCTCGCCTGAGTCAGGCTTCCCAACGTGACGATGCCATCCATGAACACAGACTATCAACTCGACTATGAAAATTAGTCAAGAATAGAGAACCTTCTACGATTCCAACTCCGAATCGGCCTTCCACATTGGAATGCCACGCCTTCTGGTCGGTCCCGCCAGTTCGGCGTTCGGTGGGGGTGGACGCCTCACCTTTGCTCTCTCAGCGACTTTGCCGACTAGAGCCCATTTTGCTCTTCAATTCATACTTGCAACTCTGATAGCTCATTCGCCATGTCTCACCCAGGAGTGGTCATCATAAATCTCTAGGCCGGCTCATCAATCAGGCATTCCACAGTTCGCATACAGCTCCTTGCTGTATGGAACATGCGGGCCGGCGCGAGGAGAGCGCTAGCGGCGAAAATTGCCTACCTATACGCACTGTTTTTTCGTGTTGAGCTTAGTGTTATGCAGAAACCCCTCGCGGCCAGGTTTCCACAAGGCCATTATACATCAAATCTCGACTCCAATTGGTCCAGACCACCTTTTCCCAATCTTCAGATCATGTGGAAGTCCAAGACAGGCTCAGCTAGAAACTACTTTGTCGATGTCTGCTGAACCAGCTAGCACCCGCCACCACTCTCTGTCCGGCGTGGTGGTGGTGTCCAGATGCGTGCGAGCACCGCGCATGCGAACACCCGCTCTCGAACACTGCCATGCTGCTGTTGCGAGCCTTTCTCTAATCGAGCGATAGAGAACGAGGGCCTAGCCTTGTGACATACTGAGTCGTACAGCCCATCGAGGGATCCGCATATTTGGTTTCACTCCACAGGATCTACCTAGTATAGCACTGAACGTCATGATTTACTGGACCATCGGCGAGTGAGAATCGCGGACGTGGCCCCTAATGTTCTCTTAGAGGAACCACTCTCCATTTGGGAGAGAACTATACGGACTGAATGGGATTGACGCCGTCCGGGTCCCACCCCCTAGACTTAAAATGCATGTCAAGCTAGACATCGACCCTGATTGGGACGAGAGACTCTGCCTTCGTCCTAAGACGGAATCTCTTTCCCATATCTGTACTGAGAGTGACCTGCACTACCGACTTGCACGTCAGGCCTTACCACATATCTGGGAATTAGTGTCACCCAGCCCTTCTTTCGGACAATGATTGGCTAGCTACTTGCTTTATCGACAGCAGGGGTACGAGAACCGCGCGCAGGTGAGGTTGACTAGGTACTGCATAGCCAGCCAGGAGTCATGGGCTCCTCACAAGTTGGGACCATCCTAGGTACATCGGCAACATGTGTGCTCTGATACACAAGGCCTCGAGCCATGCCAGCCGGGTATCCATTCCGCGTGTCTCTGCGTCACCAGAAGGGACGATGGCCCATTGTCCATTTCCCATTTAGACCTATCCACCATGGGCCATATCCATTCCCACGCGCAAATCGTGCAACCTCGGCGATCCAGGGGCATCTCTTGAAAGTAACAAGCGTTTTCGGCTTTTTGACTTTCTGCTAGCTATCCACGTCAGACTCGGCCACCTGCTTCATGCCTCTTGAGGCCCTTATCCGCCGAGGGGCTCGGGAGGAGGAATGGTCATGACGGAGAGCCCTATACGCCGGGCTTGTAATCGGTGTCATGCACAGAAGTTGAGCTGCAAGCGCAGTGGAGACGAGCCATGCGAAAGATGCATACGACTCAAGGCCGAATGCAAGTCCAGCCCATCGTTAAGGTATCGAAAGAACCAACATCCGAACGTCACTCCCGAAGACTTGTCCAGACCACCGAAGCGTAAGAGAACATACGAAGAGTCCGGGCTAGCCCAGGACGAACTTAGTATGCCAGGTCACCCTAATATCGTGGCTCGAGCTAATACCAAGACTGTGTCAGAAACCAATGCAGGAGAATCCTCTGGAGACATGATCCAGCTTGCAATGAATCAAGTGCCTGACCCTGGTGTCGCATTTCCCCAGGCATATACAGCAACAGATTTGAGCAATTTCGGGTTCGACTTCGGTCCTGCCGAGCTCTACGGCAGAACTGCAAATACCCCCGACCTCTCCCATCAACCATTCCATCGACGCGGAGGGAATGGTATCAACCATCTCCTGGATCCTGAAGATGCTCTGGCTCCATGGTCTCATCAACTGACAGAAGCATCTTCACCATACTCTGACACAGATCTCTTTTCATCACTACCGACCGGGGATGACAAAGGACAGACTTTCCATAGCCAGCACGCCTCCTTGTCATTATTACCAACTCCAACCCATCAACAAACCTCTCGCACATTTATCAACAGTCAGCTCTCTGCGCCGACGGGGCGCCGCCGTATCATGTTGAAAACCTCACCCAGGCAGGTGGTACCGGAGGGAAAGTGGCTGGCTGAAATATCCGATATCAATGGCAAGCTTTGGGATGTGACGGCCTCTATCCCAGTGCTCACTGATAGTCTTGACGACACGGACATCTACACATACAGGCCAATAGAGAATAGGGAATTAGCGTCCGACCCCAGCTTTTCTATTGATTCCATGTTCAAGCTGTCTCGGCGATTCATAAACACCTTGCAAGAGATCACCGCTTCGTTCTCTGCGGACTCATCATCGGCGACTTCAGTACAGCCCATTTCGGTACCCAAGCAACAATTAGACCCAGGAAGCTCTCTACTGATACTTTCGACATATGTGCGGCTTTTAGAACTTTTCCAGAAAGCTTTTCATCTCGTCAATCTGGAACTCTCGGTCACTGGTGGCAAGGAGCCATTACAGTTATGCAAGCTCCCAGATGTCTCATTGGGTTCATTCCAGGTTGTTTCATCACAGAATCTACAGATGATTCTCACTATCCGCCTGGCAGAAGACTTCTTGGCAGACCTTCGTGGTGCGATATCTTTGCTTAATGCAGCATCTACGCCTAATCTTGATGCAACGGGTGGCTCCAGACCTTCATCTCTATTCTCGAGTGTTGTTGCGGTGTCGTTAAATGAAGTTACAGTGCGGGAAAGACAGATACAAAACGATTTGAGCACAATTAGAAGAAGACTGGAAACATCATGAACTTGTAATTTGGGCTGCTTATTTTGTAGAGTAAATGCCGTTCCGCTCAGCAGAGCTGGCATTTTGGGTGGAGGCTGCCGTACGATCAAACTAGGCATGAAAGCAACCTTCTAGATCTGACGAGGCATGAGGTTGATCGTAGCGTTATGATATGTGATAGTCTCATATTGTGGTGATTGTAGTCAAAAAAACGTGAATATATCCGTGCCTTTCAGCAGTGGATCCTAAGTAATCCTCGAAGGGTGTGCTGAGATTTGGGAACTTCATTGTGAGCTCAGGGGCAGATCTAGCCCGATTCTCAGAATGAAAGAAGCAATTTCTGGTGAGCTATGTTTTCGAAGTGGCAACACTATTATGTATGTACGGAATTCCGAGTGGCTTGGTGTGGTTCGGCCTTTCGGTGAGACTCCCCGGCCCACACTATCGAGACGGGCGACAACCCCTATCAACTAGCCGACACTCTTCTAGATGTCTAGGCAAGATAAACGACAGAATTGGATCCTAATATATCCTTGTGATACATAACACCATCTCTCGCGACCGAAATTGTCTTTCTTTGTTATCGTGGGCTGTATCGATCTCGTCTCTATACACTGCCGTTGCTTCTGATCGCCTTCAGATTGCTTTCACTTCATTCTCAGTTCGCCAACGCTCCAGCGCCTTACGGCCGATGTATCTCAACCTCGTCTCATCTTCAATTCCTGCCGATGTCATACAAAAGACCTCCTTCAGAGCCTATTGCCATTATCGGCAGTAGTTGCCGCTTCACGGGTGATGTCACGTCGCCGAGCAAACTATGGTCTTTGCTATCAGATCCCACGGATCTGTCAAAAGATGTCCCCTCTGAACGATTCAGTATCAAGGGATTCTATCATGAAGATGGAGAGTACCACGGAACGACCAATTCACCTAAAGCATACTGGCTTGATCAAGACCACCGGGCTTTTGATGCTTCATTCTTCAGCATTACTCCAAAGGAAGCTGAGGCTATTGACCCACAACAGCGTATGCTTCTGGAGGTAGTGTACGAAGCGCTCGAGTCTGCTGATTATACTCTTCAACAATATGCTGGTCAAAAAGTTGCAGTCTTCGCTGGTGTTATGACAGCCGACTATGACACACTATCGCAGCGAGACGATCTCACAGCTTCTCAATACTATGCGACTGGCAATGCACGATCCATTATTTCCAACCGTATATCATACTTCTTCAACTTCCGAGGGCCGTCCATGACAATTGACACGGCATGCTCTTCAAGTCTAGTGGCGTTGCATCAAGCAGTACTTAGTCTACGTTCCGGAGAAAGCACCATGGCTTGCGTCACTGGCGCCAACCTTATGATGACACCCGAACAATTCATTGTAGAATCGAGTCTCCATATGCTCAGCCCCACAGGGCATTGTCGTATGTGGGACGTCAATGCTGATGGCTATGCCCGCGGCGAGGGAATTGCGGCTCTCTTCATCAAGCCCCTGAGTCTTGCTTTAGCCGACGGTGATCAGATTCAAGCCATAATTCGTGAAACAGGCGCGAACTCGGATGGGAGGACCAGGGGTATCACGATGCCAAACCCACAAGCTCAAGCTGCGCTTATTCGTGATACTTACTCACGCACGGGACTAGATCCATTAGACCCGCGCGACAGGTGTCAGTACTTTGAGGCTCATGGTACAGGAACTCAGGCGGGAGATCCGCGTGAGGCGGCAGCCATCGATGAGGCGTTTTTTAGCGGCGCTGACGTTGGAGGCGCCCAGTCTGTCTTAGACGAGAAACAAAAGCTGTTTGTCGGCTCCATTAAGACTGTGATTGGTCATACTGAGGGAGCAGCAGGGCTGGCCGGAGTGCTGAAGGTTGTCTTGGGTATGCACAATGGTGCCATACCACCTAATTTACACCTGGAACAACTCAACCCGAGCGTTGCACCATTCTGCAACCATCTCCACGTTCCGACTAAGCTGACCGCGTGGCCCGCGGCGCCAGTTGGCCATCCCCTCAGAGCCAGTGTCAACTCGTTTGGCTTCGGCGGCACCAATGCTCATGCAATCCTGGAGAAGTATGAGCCTTATATTCACGATGACGTTGTCAGATTCTTTCGATCCGGGCTACAATTGCGCAGACCGCTGAGCTTTAGCGGAGAAGTCCAAATACCTGTCAACCTTCCCCTACTACTCTCAGCAAATTCACAGCAATCTCTTGCTGCAAGGATCACCTTATATCGCGACTACCTGATTAAGAACCCCAAACTTACACTGCAGGACGTGGCTTGGCATCTCTTTTCTTCCAGAACGGCACATGCATTTAAGCTCGCGATAACAGGCCGTTCAGCCTCGGCAGTCACAGAAACACTGAACACTTTGATAGAAAAGTCTATTCAGTCTCCATCTCTAGAACTTGGAACTCGTTCCAGATCTATACAGGACAAGCCCAATATTCTAGGCATTTTCACAGGCCAGGGTGCCCAATGGGCCAACATGTCGAAAGGTCTTCTCGAGACGAGCAATGCGTACCGCAACTCGATCAAAGCCCTTGATGCCATTCTTCAGGCTTGTCCAGATCCACCCAATTGGACCTTAGAGGGCGAAATTTTGGCAGAGAAAGAAGTCTCTCAAATCAACGTTGCGGCCGTATCTCAGCCCCTTTGTACTGCACTACAGATTGCTCTAGTTGACTTGCTTCGAAGCCTTGGTATTTCCTTCCATTGTGTCGTTGGTCATTCTTCCGGCGAGATTGCAGCAGCATACGCCGCTGGTCGGCTCAATGCGAGAGATGCAATACTAATATCATATTACCGAGGCTTGTATGCTCACCTCGCGAAAGGCAAGCGCTTCGAAAAAGGCGGCATGCTCGCAGTTGGGTTCCCTCGAGCTGAAGCAAAGGAATTCTGCCAAAAACCAGACTATATTGGGAGAATATGTGTTGCCGCTAGTAATGGCCCTTCTAGTGTAACGCTTTCAGGAGATTTAGACGCCATCCATCAAGCCAACGACATCCTATCACGACAGGGTATGTTTACCAGACTTCTCGTTGTGGACACTGCATACCACTCTCCTCATATGGTCGAACCGGCAATTCACTACTGTCATGCCTTGGAATCGTGCAACATCTCCCCTTCGGAAACCGGGAATGGTACGGCATGGATTTCTAGCGTTTACAGAAGTGCGGTTGATGTCGATGCTGAGCGGCTCAAGTCGTCATACTGGATAGACAACATGACCCAGCCGGTCTTATTCTATGAAGCTGTTCAGCAAGCTGTTCAGAAGAGTCAGCAATTTGGCTGTGTGGTAGAGGTCGGACCACACCCTGCTCTCAAAGGCCCTACTGCTCAGATACTGAAGGACACTAAGGTCAAAAGCCTTCCATATGCATCACTTCTTGACCGAACAAAAGACGATAGCATTGCATTTTCCGACTTCCTCGGGTTCATGTGGACCAACTTCGGACCGTCATCTGTCGATATTCGTGCTTTTGTTCAACATTCATCTCAACCTGGCCTTGTTTATTCGCGACTTGATGGTGCCCCATCTTACTGCTGGGATCATTCGCAGATACACTACCGAGAGTCCAGGATATCTCGACAGTATCATCACCGCAAAGATGCACCGCATGAATTGCTTGGTGTGCGAACACGCGACGACAGCGACTTTGAGATGAGATGGCGAAACATTCTGAAGCTTGACAAAATACCGTGGATTGAGCATCATAAATTCCAACGCCAGCCACTCCTGCCCGCTTCGGCTTACTGTGTGCTCGCATTGGATGCTGCTCAAACCATTCTTGATGGCCGGGCTGCTTCGATTGTTGAACTCGAGGACCTCGAGTTTCTGAGTGGTATTATTGTTGAGCCCGACTCGTATGGTGTGGAAATTTTGTTCTCATTGACCATGCTATCACCGTCTAGGGAACGTCACTCCGGTTCGAGGATTGAAGCGCAGTTTTCTCTCACGTCGGTGGCTGTTACCCCAGATGGATCAGGGCCCATGAGAAAGAATTTCCAAGGTCGAATGCGTATCCAGTTAGAAGAGCCTAATTCACATGCTCTTCCTAGTCGAACAACTTCGACCCGTGCAGAAACGCTCCCCGTCAGTACCGATGCCTTTTATACCATGATGTCAGAGATTGGATTGGATTATTCAGGACCGTTTCGAGCATTGACATCTTTGGAGAGAAGACACAATTTCTCTTCTGCAGTCCTGCAGAGGATGCACCCTGAAGAAACAAGCAGATTAGATATCAGTCCAGCAATGCTCGACAGTTGTCTTCAATCCGCATTCGCGACTTTCTCGTCCCCGGGTGATAAGTATGTTCCCATTGCACCTGGCTCAATTTTCCCACTAATAGATGCAGGGCAATTTGGACTCCTTTTTTACCACGAACTATAACAAGAATGAGTTTCAACTTGGCAACCTGTGGCGCTAGGGCTCAAGGTCAAGCTATCAATGTTGATGCACACCTTACTCATTTCAAGCCATACAATAGAGATGGCGCTGCTACCATCACAGCCGACATCGGGGTATTCGACACGGAAGGCAACATGGAGATACAAGTTGAGGGTCTGGTGGTTGCCTCATTTGCTTCAACCAAGCCAGATAACGACTACGAGCTTTACCTTCACACCGTCATAGAGCCCGACCCTGAGCACGAGATTATTTGTCTAGCCGCGCATGGTCACGAGGATCCCAACAATGTTCTAGTTGAGAGTTGCGAGAGAGTAGCAGCTTTCTTTGATCCAGCACCATTTCCGTCTTCGACAATACCAGGCCGCAAGGAATCTTCAGGTATTGATATATTTTTGCCTCCTCTGGACCTCGTTTCTCAGTGGCATGACGAAACCGAAAAGTCGCTAAGTGACTTTATCAATTCATCTCCCTACTGTTTAACTCTTGATTTCATCCGTGTTCTCGGAAACAACTTACCAGATGTCCTTCGCGGAATGCTCCCCACAGTCATTCAAGAAGCACAGCAACTTGAGACCTTCCAAAAACACATGGCTCGGATTTCTCGTCAAATTGCACATCGCTATCCACGAATGAAAATTCTAGGTCTCACAGACCCGGAGTTTGGTCTCACAGAACATATTCTAAACGGACTTCAGGACTCGTTCATTTCCTACACGATAGGCTCATTACCAGAGAAGAACCTGTCAAGCAGAATGGCTGACTTAGAGACATTTAAGCGGAAGGTTATCACGCAATATCTCAACTTCACCGAGAGTTTAAACAATCAACTCCCAGATAATACAGTATATGATATGATTGTATTGTCAACCTCGATCATACGAAATCAAAGCATAGCCGCAGTTCTAAAGCAAATTAGACAGCTGATGAAAGCAGGAGGGTTTCTAATTCTGATAGATGTTTCTTTGAGCCCACTGAAGGACAGGCTGAGAAGATGCGCTGGTTTTAGAGCTGAGTTGGACGGCCTGCTTACTCCACCGGATTGGCCTGACGCTCTCGAGGAATGCGATTTCGTCCGGATGGCAAAACATTCGGACCAGTATTACTCTCCTGGCTACTCGCTGATTGTGCGGCAAGCAAACAGCCCGAAGAGGCAGCTTCTACAAATCCCACAAGACATGCACAATTCGAGAATCACGGAGCATCTGTTGGTCATTGGCGGTAAAAGTAATGCAACCGCGAGGCTTGTCAAGGATATTGGACAACTTCTAAGATCTGCTTGCGGTACAATTTACTTTGCAACATCTCTCGACGATATTGATCCAGGTCTGGCGACCTCGTGCACAGGAATCATTTTACTATCCAATGTTGATGAGCCGCTCTTGACAGGAATGACCCCAGGGCGTTTGGGCATGCTCCAGTCTCTCATCCGACCAGAAATGGTGATGTTATGGTTGACTGAGAACGCACGTACCAATCCAGAGCAGGCAGCCTCGTTAGGCCTAGTTCGGACCCTGTTAGCGGAAACTCCTGGCCTGGCCTTAAGGGTTTTGGACCTCGACGACATTGACAACCGTGCCAACATGATTGCTGACGAGTTCACTCGGCTCACGGCAAACCACCTGGGAGACGAAATCAAGCCAAGCAAGATCCTCTGGACTAATGAGCCAGAAGTGTATATCGAAAATGAAACGCGATTCATTCCACGAGTCCTCCCGTACAAGCCGGCCAATGACCGTGTTAATGCTTCACGAAGAATCGTCACAGATTCGTTCAATACCCTTCAGACGCCTATTGAGATCATCCCAGTGCAGACCAAGGATGGATCTGCTAGATATGAGACATGGAAATCCGCGATTGACATCAATAGGACTATCGACCCCGGCTCAGCCCTCATCCAAGTTCATTATTGCTCTTTGGATGTCATCAATGTGGGCTGGGTATTGCCATCACATGTCTACGTGGGTAGAAATTCCAGCACTGGCGAGATGGTGACGGCTCTAGGCAAATCGAATGGGTCTTTCGTGGCAGTCCCACAGACATGCATGGCCAAAATTCCTCCAAATATCGACCACACTACATTCATTGCAGTATTATCGAGAATGCTCGTGGCTACTACGATTGTGGAGAATATCAGCGGACAGCCGATTATTTTGGTTGAACCTGATGAACTCTTCACCTCATGCCTCCGGGCTGTCTTAAAACGCCAAGGAAGTAAACTTCTTCGTATTAGCACCAATCACCGTATTACCAACAAGTTGGATCAGAGCAACATTTTCCTCCACTCACGAGCTACCTCTAGAGAGGTTAAGGAAGTCTTCCCCCCTGAAGGAGCGACAATATTTGATTTCCTGCCTGACACAAATCCGCTGTCACAGACGATTCTTGAGATTATGCCTGATAATTGCCAATACAATTCTCGGTACTCTTTGATGAACTCGGAGAAAATCTCAACACACGGCGACTCACAGATAGTACAGAGCTTATGGGACAAGGCGATACTTGCAGCCATTGAGATGACAGCAACCACGAAACATAGAGGCACCACATCAGACCTAATTTCTGTTATGTCTCTCCTCCAACAAACGGAACTCACTACATCCTTCCAAGTCGTCGATTGGAAGGTTGACAGAGTAGTGAAATGTGTCACCAAGTCTCTAGTCGAAACCAGACTATTGCGACCTGATAGGACTTACATCTTGATTGGCTTGACAAGAGACATGGGCCAGAGCCTCTGTAGACTGTTTGCTGAGCATGGTGCACGTAACATCGTCCTAGCAAGTCGGCATCCTAATACATCACCAGTGTGGAGGGACGAACTCCGATCGCGAGGTGTCGACATTGAGATTGATAGGCTTGATGTCACGACGCTCGCTGATGTTCAATTTTTCAAAGACAGACTTGCGAAGAGGATGCCGCCTGTCGGTGGCGTCATAAACGGTGCTATGGTTCTGGATGACAGAGTTTTCTCACAAATGGACATGGAAACTCTCTCCCGTGTCATGACACCGAAGACTACTGGATCAAAGAATCTGGACCTCGTTTTCGATTCTCCAGATATTGAATTCTTCATTATGACCTCTTCATTTGCTGCTATCGGAGGACATGCTGGCCAGTCAAACTATGCCGCTGCAAATATGGTAATGTTGCTCAACGAACCTTGCTTAAGAAATGGCGACTAATCCATTGCAGTATATGAATGGTCTCGCTGCCAACCGCCGCAAGCGCGGGCTTGCCGGTTCTGTACTAAACATTGGGGTTATCTACGGTTTAGGGCTTCTCGCTCGAGAACGACAAGATATATATGAAGGACTCGAAAGAGACGGCTATCCACCAATCTCAGAGCGTGATATTCACCATATGTTCCTTGAAGCTATTGTCGCTGGACGGCCGAAGCCTGACCAAATCCTAGACCTGACTACGGGATTGAGCCGATACCGTATCAATGATCCCAGACCCTTACATTGGCATCGAGATCCCAGATTTTCTCACTACACAGTCAAGGAAGAAGACGTTAACAGTCCTGGAGTCAACTATACTCACCAGGGTCAGAGTATCAAAGAACAAATACGAGGATGTGTAACAATCGACGATGTCAGGGAGATATTGGAATCACAATTCTGTCGCCGCTTAGAAAGCCTTTTACAATTACCCACAAACAGTATCTCCGGTGACCATAACATTTCGGAACTGGGAGTTGACTCATTGGCAGCTGTTGAGGTGCGCGCCTGGATTTACAAAGCAACCAGTAAGGACGTTCCGGTGCTGAAGATTCTGGGACCCGCAACAATTATGACATGTAAGGCTCGCTCTATTGAACTCATATATCCAGGCTGACTATTTCAGTGTGTCACGATGTCTCGGAACAAATCATGGCCGACAGGGTCCATGAAACGACTGCTTGATGCAGTCCCTGAAGAACATAATCAAGTCATCCTTCGCTCCTACACCTAGTTTCAGGTCCTTTTACGGAGGAGCCGTGCAAGATCCACATTTGGTGGCTGAGAATCTTTCACCGTCAAGGGAATCGCATCTGAAACATCCGTACCATTCCAATTGACAGACCAAATGCCATCCGTATCAGTCGGTAGTGCATAGAACAGCGTTTCCCACTCTCCGGAAGAGGCGTCCAAGATCACCACATGGCCATAAAAGGTGAAACCGGATGTGATGATATCATCGGATGCGGAGTCGGATGAAGCGAGAAACCCGACTTGTTTGGATGTTGCTGTAGGGCCAGGAACGTAGAACGTTGAGTTGGAAAAGGCTTGACTGCTCCCCGTGCTATTAGAGCTGGCCAACCATGTCGAGCCCGAGTCAACAACTAGATTAGGTTCTTTAGCTATCCTTCAATCGAAATTTCGTCAACAAGCACAACTCACATGAGACGGAAACTCCGGTAGAGTTGCCTATAGTCACATTCGGGGAGCTAGCTATATAAGCGAGTCCTGCAGAGAGTCCCTAGTCAGTAACTTGATCCTGTTTATAGAGATAAAGTATTCATGAGCACACCATTTATTGATAGCAAAGGAAAGCCTCCAATGCCGGAGTCGTCAGAACCGTACGCAAAGAGGCTAAAAGTATCTCCTTCAGCGCGACGAGACAAAGATGCAGCAAATGTAGTTGATAGGGCTGCTGAGATCGCGATAGCCGTTTGGCAAAGTCGAAACACGAACATGATGAAGATCAAAGTAGTGAGTTCAATGTTGTAGACGCTGGTCCGTCTCGAGACTTTTCTTCGTTTAAGCGATTGTATGACTGGCGATACTCGAACAACAAAAACAGCAGCTTGCTGAACATTTATCTCCTTGGATTCGTTTCTTCATTGACAGACTACTTGATCGCGCCCATTGGGTGCGCAAGTGACTCTAGAGTGGCTGACGAGTACAAGCTAGCGAGTTCCCCGTCCATGACGAGGCTTTGCTGAACGAATTCATGCATATCAAGCATTGTCCCGCTAACTAGCGCCGGCATTTGGTTTTCATCGGAACTTGAATTGGCTGTGTTGCCCCACAACCCGATTTGGACTCCATAGCAAGGGGCCATTGTTGTACGTGTCGTTGAAGCTGTGCGCGTGTCGCTATAGGAGAGGATTGATTGATCTGGCGCCTCAACCCGAATGAGGATGAACTCCGGGCGGCGCTTGCCGCTCGCTTGCCGCTTGGGCGAATCGATCAAGTTAGTCGTAGAGGTATTTTCCCGAAAACGAGCCGTTAGAGGTTTTCAGCAATGCAAAGCATTGGGATAAGCATCCAGTGCCATGGATTGGCCTTGCAGATGAATGAACAAGGTCCAGGGGTTTGTTACGCGTCGACAATGACGAATGGTTCAGCTTCCCCACACCGTTTGGGGACAGAAAGGGGTTAATCAGATAGACTGGACGAATTTGGAAAGGGGTCCGAATAAACACCCAAAATTAGCATTTGAAACAATTGAATCTCCGCTATTGGACAACCGGATAATGCACAGTTACAGCGTAATAGCCTCAGCCTCCATATTCGTCGATGTCATTCATTCGAGGCTCGTTACGCAAACCTATAGTCTCCATGGCCATAATTTTACTATCACTGCTCATCGGACTATGGCTCCATTTGTGCTGCTTGACATGCGATCATTCTCCGAAATCCCCATCGTCTCTGCAGAGCACCACGAGACGGGCGAAAAACTTAAGCTCAATGAGGCTCAGCACCCCGGCAACTACACCCTGGGCCACGTACGAAGCCCTTCGAGAGGCCTCGCAACATCATGCTTCTGTGAATGCATTGACGGCTAGACCCTTTCGGGCGCTGTATAGCTAAGCGATGATCTAGCTGTTGGGCGGTGCAAGTGGAGTTTTGACGTGTCAAGCATTCGTGTGCTCCATCAAGTAGGACGAAGCTCAAGGAACTCCTCCACGCTCTTTCGATTGACTCATGACTACATGTATAAGTACTCAAGTCAACAACGCTAGAAGATGGTGAAGGCTTGTGTCATCATTCACTGCCTTGCTTTCACTCAAACCCTGACATCGTCTATCCTTTCTTTTCTTGATAAAACTAGCCATGCTTTCGTGTGTTTTCTTTCCAGTCTTGCTTAGCGGCCTGGTCAATGCCACTCCTTTTGGCTTCCCAGGCCTTCCCAACCTTCATCCTCGAGCCTCGTGTGACGGGAATACCGCCACTACCCGGACTGAGTGGTGTGATTACGACATCACTACTGATTATTACAACACCGCTCCGGATACTGGTGTTACCCGGGAGTACTGGCTTGAACTGACTGATGTCACCGTCTCCCCGGATGGGGTTTCGAGGACTGGTAAGTCGCTGATTCTACTTTAGACGCTCATTGACTTATTGTCAACAGCTATGGCCATAAATGGCACGATTCCGGGCCCTACAATCTTTGCCGATTGGGGCGACACTGTGACGGTTCATGTCACCAATTCTCTTTCAACCAGCACAAATGGCACTAGCATTCACTTTCACGGTATTCGCCAGAATTATACTAACCAGAATGACGGTGTTGTGAGTATTACTCAATGCCCAACAGCGGTAGGAGACAGCATCACGTACACTTGGAAAGCCACGCAATATGGATCAACATGGTATCACTCACATTTTGCCCTACAAGCTTGGGAAGGCGTCTTCGGCGGCATCATTATCAACGGTCCAGCAACCTCGAACTATGATGACGATTTGGGGATGCTTTTCCTCAACGACTGGGACCATCAGACCGTTGATGAACTGTACATTTCGGCGGAGAGCAGTGGCCCGCCCACTCTTGATAATGGCCTTATCAACGGTACAAATGTGTATGGAGATGATGACGACAGCTCACAGACGGGGTCTCGATTCTCCATGGGATTAGAAGATGGGACTTCATACCGTCTTCGACTGGTTAACGCTGCAGTTGACACTCATTTCAAATTTTCTATCGACAATCATACTCTGGAGGTCATTGCGAGTGATCTGGTCCCGATTCAACCATACAACACTACTGTTCTCAGTATCGGAATGGGTAGGTCTCAAAAATCCAAGGCTACCATAAGTTGACACTAATACCGTTCAGGCCAGAGGTATGATGTGATCATTCGAACGACTGGAATGTCCTCTGTAGCTACCGACTTCTGGATGCGAGCGATTCCTCAAATTGCTTGTTCGGACAACGATAGTACAGACAACATCAAGGGCATCGTCTATTATGGCGACAGCGCGGGAACTCCGAGCACTACAGGCTATGACTACACGGACAGTTGCGATGACGAAGATGTTGCCGACCTCGTCCCTTATGTGTCCAAGACTGTAGACTCGGCTGCCGTTCAGGACAGCGAAACTGCAACTGTTGGAAAGAACTCCGACAACCTGTTCCGTTGGTATCTGAATAGCACTACTATGGTAGTCGATTGGGCTGATCCAACACTACTACAAGTGTACAATAATGCGACCACATTCGACACTTCTAACGCTGTAATTCAGCTTGCCGAGGCTGACGAATGGGCATACATTGTCATTCAAACAACTCTCGCGGTACCGCACCCCATTCATCTACACGGTTTCGACTTCTTTGTTCTTGCACAAGGTTCTGGGACGTACTCATCAAGCACGACACTGAATCTTGATAACCCTCCTCGACGCGACACCGCAATGCTGCCAGCCTCCGGATATCTTGTCCTCGCTTTTGAGACCGACAACCCAGGCGCGTGGCTAATGCATTGCCACATTGGTTGGCACACATCGGAAGGCTTTGCACTGCAATTTGTCGTCAGACAAAGTGAGATAACCAGTCTCATAGATTACGACACACTAAGCGACACATGCTCGACCTGGAGTTCGTACGCAAGCACAGCGAGCGTTGAGCAGGACGACTCGGGGGTATAAGTGACTGTAGGCCTAAGTATCGGGACTGGAACATTTTGTGATAAGTGAGTTGGTAGACTATAGGAATGAATGCATCTAGCAAGCATGATACCATAAATATACACAAATGAATGTCATACAGCGTACACGATAAGGAATGTGACAGAATTTCCGTACTATTTTCAAGTTTCTTCGCTATCATGAGTCCGATTATTTCTTTTGAAGAAATTGAAACGGTCATCTTATACACCTGCCAATGACTGATTTACGTAGTTTAACAAAAGAGGGGTAATTCTGGACTGAATTATCCTGTCACCAGCAATGTTGGGGTGCACCCCGTCTCGCAGGTCAGATGTTGGGAAGCCGGTGGTGCAGTCAGCAATAACAATAGGAGAGTCTGTGGAGTTGAGACCCTTCGCCCAGGCAGGAATAGCGCTGTTGATAGCTTGTATGCCGGAGTTCGAAAAAGACAGAGGGATGACCAAGTCGACCTGGGCAAAAAGTTCAATTAGCTATTATTATTGTTAATCACTTAGAAAAAAAGCACTCACAATGATCTTCATCTTGGGATTTGCTTTGCGCATAATCTGCACCATCTTGGTATAGGCAGCCATAATGTCGGTTGTGCTTCGGCCTTGAGAAACATCATTTGTGCCCAACATGAACATGACGATATCGGCTGGTGTCTTTTGAAGCCAACCCTCGAGATATTGATTCGCTATGTTTATAGCAAGCCATCCACTGTGTCCTTCGTGGTGCTGATCCCAATTCTTTGTTGTAGGTTGACAGTTCTGTGGATTACTGTTTTGCGAACCAACGTACTGAACTTTATCGGCATAGCCAGCAGCAACAAGATCATCCCAGACGAATGCACGCCAGCATGTGATCTCTGTGATGCTATCCCCAAGAGGCACTGGCTCAATATTAGTTGAGGCTTTGATCTAGTTGAGACATGAATCAGGTTACCTACTGATGCGAAGTTTATTAGTCTGCGCGACAGCTGGACCAAAAATGGCCGCCGAAGCCAAGAGAAAACTGAAAACATGCATAATGAGACGATTTGTGGTTAAGAGACGATTTTCGCCAGCTGGAGAGTCTCTACGTCTTGCTTCAAGCTGCTGTCAAAGTGTTGTATAAGTCGGCGGAAAGATGCCTTTTGTACCTGGGATGTTCATAGTTGCTTGTGATAATTCGGAATGAAGGATCGCTCGTATGGATGGATATCACTGGACGTTAAGCAATTCCATCTAACCGGAAATATTCATTCAATCTAGGTGCAGAGAGGGGCGGTCCAAATAGGGCTCGGATGATGAAAGGATCTCCGTAGAAGATATTGGCCATTATATATCTCAGAAATCCAAGGCGGCTCCACGCACGTGGCTTCGATAGGTTCTGCTATAGCACGACAAAGTCTTAATAACCAAGTTTGCGGGGGAGACAGGCAGTCCAAATAGCCTGAAACTCACCAAATCGCTTGCGACGTCAGTTTCTGAGTCCAATCGCAAAATGAACCCGGGCACCAAGATCCGTAGCATCTCTAAATTGAATCGGTACAAGGGTAGTATAGGCCACGTTTTCGGCCACGTTTTCGGCCACGTTTTTGTCAAGGATGCCACGTGGATCTGCGCGCTTACAGGCAGCCAGGCATCGGAGTATTCCCCCTTGCTCGACATAATAAACAACACTGCCGTAAACCAAATCACATCATATAATTAGGTGTGTTTCAACCTGTAGCTTATCCCACAAGTTCCTATCTCGAAGAATCGCGTGCAAGAGCGTGTTCGTATCGAAAAATGTTTCAATTTTCAGCAGTCTGATACGAGACCGTCTACGATCTAGCGAACAAGACGAGAAATGGAGTAAACGGCTATCTCGTTTGAAGTTGGCTCGACTCCATACGGGTTATTAATATTGCTTCGTCAAATATCGAGCAATCTCAGAGAATCTGACTGACATTCTTCCTTGGCAGCATGATCGGGCGCAGACTATCGTATCGAAAAGAAGGCTTAGGTAGCAGATATGTATATTGCATCCTTCTACATGCCGTACAAGATAATAGTCATTCAACCGCCACCCCGCTCTTTTGTTTGAGTAGATCAAGCTGTCGGAAGCCATGTGAAGCAAGCTAGGGCTGTCATGGCCGCCGGCAAAAGCATTCTGGGCAGGAGTCTGGAGCCATCAGTATACGCAGCCCATGCAAAGCAATGACGGGTCGTCATGCGACCCACTACGGTTGATGCAACATGCAGGAGCTTAGAACACCAAGGAGCATCATACTGTCCAATCCAGGAGCTATACGCTCAGAGAGATCATGGTCAGGATATCCCTAGCCAATGAGCAATCACATTGATCCTGTATGAATGTTACTTCAAGCGATGCAAATCGAATATGCTTGCGATATAATCACTCAAAGGCGGTTTATCACGACTAAAAGCATCGGCAATATGATGTTATCTACCCGGAAGAAAGCCAAGAATAAAATATATGGATGATTATTAGCTTACGCACCCTCATGCCAATGACTACTTCATGCAACTCCAATAGTTGCTAACCCGATGGCCCTTCTAGGTTTGCCGCACACTTCATTGATCTCTTAGCAGCCATATTGACCGGTTGATTGCACGGTGCATGTCCATTCAGATCGAGCAAAGTATTGTTGACTGCACAGTATCTATTCTTTTCGCTTAAAGTTGCAAACATTGACACGATGGGGCGCCTGACCTCGGTCTCGAAGACAAATCGGCCGGGAACACACAAGCGTGATCCTATCCAGGTAGTGGACACATTTAGCAAACTTTAGGCTGAAAACATTTAAGTCATAGGGTCCCGGAGCATCCAGAAACCGAGAGAAGTGAGGTCTCTTCGTACAGCATCGCATCAAAGCTACGACAACGCACAAGATAGAAGATGAGCGATGTCAGTCGGAGCGACCATGCTCGGAAGAGGTCGCGTGGCCTTATGTCATCCTAGAACATCGTTTAACACCAGCTATGTAAGAAGATTTGCACTAGAATCGGCCAAACTTCACCAAGTCCTTGTAGTGTTTGTGACATGAATCGATGGTGATAATCATCCAGAATGCTCCGGATAATGAGACTCTCGACTAACATCAAAGGTGACATTGATTCCTAAAGACATGTTAACATGCCGTATTCCATTTGGTCGCTGCGGGTCTACTTTGAGCCTGGGAGGAATGGTTTTCCCCACGTCAACAAATGCCACGCCGTTCCTTTTTATCGGACCGCACAAAATTTCGGGGAGGTTATACCCAATTGATACTATACCTAGGCAAAATGGATACAATCTCAATCTCGCACAAAGCCTCTCTTCGTCATCATTTCAGCCTATGAATTTTTGTCACGACGGTTCCGAGCAAACATGATATTACTAAAGTGTACTCATTAAGCACGTCCCGCGCTTGGGGCTTGTTGACAGTACTCGTCCAACTAGCTTTGTTAAATTTGAAAATAATCTGGAGACCTGTTGATAGCGATTATTACTTTTTTTTATTCTTTTTCTTAGCACATGACTCTATGAATCGTTCTTTCATTCCACGTCGAAAGATTGGGGCTGTCGCCGATGTCGATAGCATCGCGCCATCTTTCCAGTCTTGGAAATGGTGAGCTTACCCTCTGCAGCATGATGCCAACACTTCCACACATTTTTGACCCAAGATCATTGGTTTCACTCGCGGGGAAAATCACAGCTGGCATGTATTCATTGGTTGCATCTCTCAATCAGGGATACGAGAGTGGTACACGATAAAACCGCAACAGCTCAACCCCGCCTCAATTCAGTTTTGTTCCCTCATTCTTGGACAATCGATAGAATGTACCAGTTTCCAATCACACAGTCAATGGAGATTCAATAGACGAGATGTCTCTACGATTATGGTCAGAGTCAGTCTCTTTTCTTTTAAGGATGGCTGTGATTGCAACAGCCTTTGGACTCGGCTACTCATTATGGCGCGGTTGGAAAGTTCGAATGCTCTTTAGAAGACTGAAATCTCAAGGCATCGTATGTTATCTTCAACATCCTAAAACATACAGACTCTCAGGGCATTTCACGCCGCTCGATGTTTGGTATCTACTTTCTTCTATTCTGACTATTGACTAGCCTGTCATGGAACATTCACTATTACTAGGCCATCTACCCATTCTCCGACGATTGACATCTTCCATACCGTCCGATTTCCACCCAAATTACATACCCCAATTCATCGTCGAGAATTGGTCAACACTCTTTCCGGAGCAAAAAGAATGCCCTGGGGTTCTTTACCTGGACACATGGCCGTTAGCACAACCTATCATTTTTACGATCGATAGCGAGTTTGCATCACAATTCATGCAAGAGAGCCCACATGCCTTACCGCAAGCAAGAATGTCTAAGTCCTACCTTCGCCCATTGACTCATAGCTTAGACTTATTCTCGATAAACACTGCCGAGTGGAAAACCTGGCGGGCCAGGCTCAACCCTGGCTTTAGTGCAAAAAATATTGTCACTTTACTTCCTGAGCTACTCGAGGAGGTCTGTGTTTTTGCAGATCTACTAAGGGATCGAGCAGGACCTGACGGAGAATGGGGTGAAGTGTTCCCTTTAGAATTACTCACGACGAATATAACTATGGATGTGATCGGAAGAGCGGCGCTGTAAATACCTTCTCCTTATGTTCACTGGTATCCAGCTGATGAAGTCTAGGGATCTGCGCTTGAATGATCAAACATCTGGTCCGAGCGACTTATCTAAGTCTCTTCTAAGACAGTTGAATAACTGCTATTTCTACTTCAATCCTTTGCGCTGGGCTGATCCGTTCAGGCGCATGTCGATTCGTGAAAACACGCGCATTATGCGCGACTTCATGTTACCTCGGATACTGCAACGATTAAATCCAGAATTTTTAGCAAACAAAACAAATGTCAAGTCTGTGATAGATCTGGCTATCAAAGAATACCAAAAGGAAATTGCTACATCAAAGATAGATCCCCGCAAGCCTAGCGAGGGATTCATCAATAGCGTAATAGCTCAGCTGAAGCTTTTCATGTTTGCTGGCCACGACTCTACAGCAACATCAATCTGTTGGCTTTTGCATTGTCTTCAAAAGAACCCAGTAAAATTGAAGAGAGTACGGGCAGAACACGAATCCGTGTTCGGGGCAGATCTAACAACGATCACCTCGCAACTTAAGTCCTCTCCACACCTGCTCAACTTACTCCCATATACGCTTGCATCAATTAAAGAGTCTCTTCGGCTGTTTCCGGTAGTTGGCGGAACCCGTGATGGGTCTCCAAACTTCAACTTCAAAGATAAGAAGTCGAACATGATCTACCCTACCGAAGGCTTCCTGGTCTGGGATGGCATTCGTGGAGCGCAAAGGGCAGAACACATCTGGCCACGAGCAGGCGAATTTATACCTGAGCGATGGCTAGTGACCGATCTAAATGATTCACTTCACCCAGAAAGAAATGCGTGGCGGCCATTCCTTTTGGGTCCACGGAATTGCATCGGTCAGGAGCTCGCCCTTGTGGAGATGAAGTTAGTTGTGCTACTCCTCGTGAGAGAGCTAGAGATCGATTGTGCTTGGGAGCAATGGGACAAGTCAAAGTAAGTAAGCCCATCTCTATCAAGCAGGCCGCCGCGCTCCAGAGTTATCTCGGCCGTTTTCATGGAAGATCTCTAATTCAGCTTCATTAAACTAGTGGCAGAAATATGAAGGAAGGACATGTTCTGCTAGAAGGCGACAGATGTTATCAGGCTGGCCTCAGTACACCGCATGTGAAAGATGGCATGCCTGTCCATGTACGCATGCTACCGAGTGTCAGGTAGAACGGTGAGACTAGAGGCAACATTCGACGTTGTACAATAACACTGTAGGCCTTCTAGTATATACATGGAGATAAGTCTTACATGCAACAATTGGAAACGACACAGCATCCTCGAGCTTTCATAAGATCTGTATGATAGAAGAGTGAGAGGCTTCGTTTGCTTGATCGAGGCATCAAAAAACTTCCTGTACAGTTAGTCTTGTGACTGCGTGAAAGGTGAAGTAGGCCTCCCAGGGCATCCCCGCATTGACGGGTAGTGCAGGGAACAGGGATTTTCTAAAGATACACCTAGATATGAGGCATTAAGGGCATAAGAGGCCAGATATCCACCAGGGATAGTACGCTAAAGAACCGCGCACGGATCTGCGGGGAACAGGCTATGAAACGGCACACTGGTTAATGATACGGGATGAGCACATACTGGAGAGGTTTCGTGTGAGTAGATTGATGCTGCTCATCTTGGTAACTTTCATGGATAAGACGACGTACCCGGCTCTTACTTACTGCTCTAAATGACATAGAGTAACCAAGGAATAGAAAATGCTGGAAATGTTAGTGATGGCGAAGCTCTAGAACTGAGCAACAGTAGCTCACTAAGAAAACGTGCGGCACTAATGCGTTGCGCTATCAGTCAATAGTAACGTTATGCTATGAGTCGGGTGCGTGTTCGCAAAACTGCAGATTGTTGAAGCTCCTGCGACCCACATAGGGGGCGGTACCTCTCATTTGAAGCGAGAAGCTGGCTAAGGGTTATCGCCTTGTGAGGCGCGCATTGCGGGGACATTTGGGCACAATTGGTGACAAGTGCAAGCTGCTTGGGATGCCATATCTAACTTCTGATAGCTACTAAGCTCGTGAACAAGCCCGAAAACAGCATTCCTCGATATGGGTTTGGTGGCCTCCGCATTTCATTTGTGATTGTGTGATAATGCTAGTGATGATGTAGATCTACGTCGCGATTTACTCGGTTTCCAGGTCCTTGAGACCCGGATTTCCACCACCCGCCGAGATGCAGGAGAAACATTGCACGTGCAGGTTTGAGGTTCGAAACAAGTGTGGTGTGATGTCCAAGCTTCTGCATACCTCATTAAGATCGAGCCTCATCTCTCAAAGTTGCTATATTACTGTGATCAACAGCCAATCTCGGACATCTGAATGCTAGCCAGATCCTCCTAAATCATGCATGTTAACAGGGCGCGCTCAGTAACCTTCAACCTATCCAAAAGCTATAGTTTAGGAGTCGTAGTCCTTTCAAATGCAATCTTTGGTCCTTTGGGATACAAGGAGCAGCTGTAGTCGTCAATGTTGCCTTTGTTGATCTGGTTTGCACAAGATATCTAAGAAGATACGCATTGCTGGCTGAAATTAGAAGGTCGGGAGAATTGATAGAAAATTGTTCAATAGCAGGGTTGAAGGCTTGAGCTCGCATGGTCTGTCGAAGCCAAATGCTGCATTATCATGGTACCCACGTGCGATGTCTACTGGCCATTGCTTTATTGAACAAATGTCTCTCGAGGTGGAAATTTGGACGACTTTATCTGCTTGAGGTCTCTAGAACCGGAGCCAATGGCCTACAAGTTGAGTGCCACGATGCGCAATGGGAGCGACCTGAGATATGCCTAGGCTCCGGGAAACGGCGTTGATTGCCGGGCGCGGTTACATCGCTTCGGCAGACCAGCAAACCCCCGCCGGTCGTGATGACCGATCGGGTAGCTGGCCGTTAACCAAGAATTGAGGTGATAGGACAGATTGTTTACGCGTCTTCTGGTCATCCACCAAACCCTACCCAATCCCCGAGGTCATTAACACTCAACCTCTATAGTCGATGAAGCTGTCCGCGGGCTGCCGCTGCATCACCGAGCCAAAGGTGTTTAGAGAGCTACAAATGTAGGGCAGCCCGTGGAACTTTTCCTACTGAATTTCCCATTTATCAACAGTATGTCGAGCAACAAAATCACATAATGCTCCATCACAAAATGTGGACCTCATACATAGGTGTTCTGTTGTCCGCAGCATGTTTCACATGCCAAGCACGGGCCCAGGATTCCGGCGACTTCACCGTTTTGTCCATGAATGTCGCAGGTTTGCCAGCGATCCTGCAGGACAACGATGTTCCTGGCGATAAAACAACCAACTCGAAGCTTATTGGTTCATACTTTGCGCAATATGGATATGATGTGATCCATGTCCAAGAGGTAAGGCTGATACTGCCGGCATTAGGGTCATGTACATGACCCAGTGCTCAGCAACCTCTACTGCTGGTTCTTGGGTTGCTAACTGTGATGGTCTAGGATTTTAACTACCATGCTGCAATCTATGAAACCGATGACCACCTTTATCGTACAGCAACCTCTGGGGGTGTCCCTTTCGGGTCTGGCCTCAACACCCTAGCCAACTTCAATTGGACTGATTTCACTCGTGTCGAATGGGATACATGCTCCAATGCCTCAGGCGCTGACTGTCTAACCCCAAAAGGTTTCACTTTCATGCGTGTGGCGATTTCAAGTTCGGCAAGCACATCAGTCTATGTGGATTTTTACAATCTCCACACTGACGCAGGCACGGAAGCTGATGACTTAACGGCTCGTCAGGCGAATATCCTCCAGGTGCGGGACTACATTGCCACGTGGAGTGTCGGCAATGCAGTTGTGGTTTTCGGTGATACAAACAGCCGCTATAGCCGCACGGCTGATACTGGCATTCGCGAACTCTTAGCAGATGGCCTCAGCGATGCTTGGGTGCAGACCATCCGTGGTGGCGTTGTGCCTACCGCTGAAACCCTTTGTGACAACCCTTCGACAACCGACTACTGTGAGACAGTAGACAAGGTGTTCTACCGGTCTAGCCCGCTTGCAACCCTGACGCCTGAAGGATTTCATTATGCCAGCACGCTATTCCTTCAACCTGATGGCAACATTCTCTCGGATCACAATCCTGTCAATGTAAATTTCACTTGGACTGCAGGCTCTCAAATTCGCCAGTCTGGCTTTTGGGGCGGGCCACATGGAACTTGGTTTAGTGATGTACCCGTGCTAGCTGCCAAAAGCACACCGAAGGTATCTATCATCAGTTTCCGGGGCGCCAGTCGATTGGATGCAGTCGGGTTGACCCTCGCAGACGGGACAACTGTAGCCCATGGTGGAAGTGGCGGGACTTCGTACTCCTTAACCCTTGGAACAACAGAATACTGGACCTCGTCAACGCTGTGCCAGGCTCAGTACAACGGACACACTCGCATATTTTATATCCAAGCCAGTACGAGCACTGGCCGGACCTTGGCTGCTGGCACTTCAACTAGCGATTGTGTGACGTTTACCGCCCCTGTTGGTTTGCAAATTGTGGGCTTCCTCGGGCAGGATGGTGATGAAATAGATCAATTGGGGTTTTTATACGCACCACAATGATGTACCATGATAATAGGAATAAAAGTCCAATTTAATATTTGGTTTTAAACAAGAGACTTGGTTAGTGTGTAGGGCTCGCTCCCTTGCCAAGCACAATAGAAACGAATCTACCTCTAATATATTTATGACTTAAGCTGCTTTTCATAAATTTCAATTTTCTACTTTCTTTTCTATTCCAAAGTATAGCATTGAAGGGTCGCTTCTCAACTCTCATTATCTCTCTCGGCTCTGATCTTGAATACATTGTAGGTCGTTGATGTAACTTGTATGATGTATTGGACATTATTACTTGTTCTGGCCAGTACTCGAAGCTGTAGGTTGGAGTGTCGTCCCATAATTCCGATGAGAAGATCAGCAGGGCTGAAACGGAGGATGTACTGAATAAACAAACAAATTTCAGGGACATTATGGAGAAGACTATATGGTTGAGATATCTTGTTTCCTACTTTGGCTGATCCAGCACTTCCCCTCTCAGTTGTTATTAAGTCGGACGATCTCAACATGATTCCATTTATAATAGCCATGTTAACATGCACTCAAGTCTGGTCTCAAGTCAGCCCGAAGGCGTCCTTCTCATCCCTCTTTGCAGCGTACAAAAGCCATTCTAAACTGTGTCGCTTATTATGGGCTGGGTATTACACGCAGTCACTCCAGACCTAGTTTGAACAGGAGGCTCTGGGTGGTGTCTTGTCCTTTCAGTTAGGTCACATCAGATTTAAACATTTTACAGTGATGTGAACCCAAGATAGTTACACTGCCGGACGCAGATCTGTAGAATCAAGGGTCAGGTATTACTTCGATTTCAGGTCGAGGAGTTGATACTCAGACGTGTAGAAAGCCACACTGCCTGGTGTGACACAACCGGTCAGGTTCGGGAGGAGATAAGCGGCTGCTAAAGTTTGGCGCGAGCCCTTATTATGTTTGAATGGGTAACAAGAACCAGTAGACTTAGTAGGCGTCAATACGGAAGTGGCTGCCATAGCCGTGGGGAACAAAAGCTGGAAAGGATGTCCGGATTTTTGCCCCTACCACTGCCACAGGTTCGGTCAGCCCATAGGTTGCCATTGACCATGTACCACGGGTTCCGGAAGACTTTCCGGGTCCTGCTGCCATGCTCACTATAATAACACAACGACTTCACGGCACCGGATGTGCATTCGGAATGCGACGATCAATCGGATCCAAGAATAGCCTCCCCAGTCAGTTGAAGCTATGCAATAGCTTCAGACTTTGGTTTGGGATTTTATAATCTTGCCGCCGTAGTTTGAAGACGAAGTTCGCAGTATCGGAAAGCTCACATACACACGGTGAAGAACAGACGAAATAAGGCCAAAGGAGGCTCAGATGCATGAATTCACCCCTGAACCTACACGCTTCCGGGAGAGGCTTGAGCATTCTGTGAAACGCCTCGAGGCTGCTCTGTGAATATTGTGAAACCATTAGCCAGCCGCCTCCTCCGATTGCCTCGCAACCATAGTACCGACGCTCGTTTTTCTGCAGTGATGTGGCTTTGTGGGAGCTTTGGCTTTTCTTATTGCTTATGGAGAGTCCTCATTGACCCGGCGGCGTCGACTGTTCCCCACGCGACGCCGTTTGTAATTACACAGCAGAACCAGGGAAGGAAGTTGGTTGTTGGCGCCCACGGCATGCTCGGGAACTCTTAGGCTGCTCCCGCATTGACATTATTGAGTAACGCGTCCGCCACAGTGGCTGGTCCGGGCCAATTCCCCCGTGGAGTACACTGAAGGGTGGGCGGGGCATCCCGTCTCTCATCTGGGTTTCTCTGGCAATTTCTCGCGAGTCCAGATTGTGGTGGTGAGATGCCCCCGTGTGGGAAGAGAGATCATACTTCTGCAAGACACAGCGAAGTCATTTCCAGCCGGTGAATCGCAAGCAGACAGGCGCTTGTCATGGGATGGGGAACTTGCTCGGCTCTATTCTTCAGATTGCGTTTCCCCATTGGGCAGTAAAACAGGCAGCTCCTAATTTTGGCCTACTAGGGTAGACAAGACCCTGGAACAAATGACAGAGGGGCCCGTACAATGAAAGATGACACCAAGCAGCCATCAGAACGTAATTCTTCATCTTGTACAGAGCATACAAGGATCCAAAGGACCATGTGAAGAAGGATGGTGGGGTTGATTCGCAAAATCGTGCTTCATGGAGACTCATCACAGTGACTAGCGATCATGGCATCGAATTGATCACAGTAGCGAATGACACATCGGTCGAGATTGACTGTACACTGTTGATATTGTCTGTTCAGCTCTGGAGTGACTCCTTATGCAAAGCATACAATGCAGCAGTATCCAGGTTGCAGAGAACTTCGAGCTAGCTAATGATTCAGGCTTCAACCAGAATGCCAGGTACTCTCACAGGGGAACTTCCCTAGAACAGGGGTGACTTGCTAGGCTTTGATCGAGAAAGCCCAGAGATCTCAGCGAATGACGCGTTTTGACCTGCTATACTTGATGCAAGTGAGTCGGTTAATCAATAATGGGCCTCGAACAAGCCCTCGGAAACTGGATCGTTCCACAACTTTCCGCCAACATAACAACACCGACGCTGTGCCGCACGCCATCTTTGAATAGTATCATCGCCTTGGGGAGTTAGAGCATTGCAGTGTAGCAGCGCTCTCGACCTGGCAAGATCTCCAAGTGCGCGTTACTTACGATTCTCGCCAACACGGATTCCTTGCGTTCGCACCGAGGAAGAGCTTTATGTGAAAGTACTCATTTCACTGAGCGGGATGTTGCGACATCGTTACACTGATTAAGAAAACAACGTCTAAATCTCGCCACCCGCGGACCACCTTGCCAGCCGATAAGATAGTGAACCATCAATGAAGAATGATGGGGTTGCAGCTCTCCAGACTTTCACCCGCGAGTCCATCGATAGTGGCACGGCACCGGACAGCCGGGGATGCATCCGAGCCAGAGACCGGGTGCGCCTTTAGGATGCGCCACAGCGAAGCTGCCCAATGCCTTGGCCTTCTCGCATGCCACTCATGTGAACGCGTAAAAGAACATACACACCAACGACCAGCCTCGATTGCTCAGCGGGATTGAGCCCAGCATCCTGCACGTGCAGGTTGCGACGAGGCTTGCAGGTCGGTGATGTACCCCTGACAGTGGGGGCTGTGACGATTGACCATCTGGTTTGGATGGGTGGGTAGAGCAGGGGTCTGCCCATGTCGTGGCTGCTTGGCCCCTGAAGCACAAGCTCATGCCCCTGCTTCATACCTTGAATGAAGGCTGAGAGCGGTTTGGCGTGTGCTTGGGCTTGTGATTAGACTTTTACGTGGACCAACATCGGTGAGTACGAGCCGACACAGACAGCAATTGAAGAACTGGCGATGTGACATTTACAGCTGGGAGATATGTCTCTGGCTAGAGCGGTGAGAGTCAAGACATGGATTCGAGTGTAATATGACAACAGTCGGCGCGAAAGCTCGGAGCTCGAATCGCAGGAATGTCTGACTGAAGCAAAAGATCACATTCTACTCTCGTCTAGGGTGATCTCGCTATTGCGGGGAGGCCAATAATAGCAAATCATCGTGTAGGATGGAGGTGATAGGATCTCAGGTCGGGGAGGGATCGTTATACTCTTGCCGCCAAAAGCGAGCAGCAATTGATGAACATGTACTCGGACTTGCTCTGCGTTGAGGATAATATCGAGAACAACAGAGCAGCTTCGGTGTGACTGAGGGTCTGAAGAGCCCACTGCCGGAAGTCAACGATAACAAGCGAGGCACAGTCATGCAAAGACATGTTGAGGTATCATCGACCACCCTCCAAACGGATCAACGTCTGAGGGGTTGTTGCTGGGGCATATGTGTGTGACCTGTGCCTACCTGTTCCTCATGCAGACACTGTCGAAGTAGTGTGACATCCACCATCAATGTTAGATGCAGCTGGCAGCTCATCGCCTAACAGCGCTCGAGTTCATAGGCCTGGCGCAGGGAAAACAGAGAGAATTCGAGGAACACCTTCGTGTAGCGGTGGCGTGTGCGGCGTTTGGGGCTCAAAACGAACACCAACAGCAGCTGCAGATTGCTTGTCTTGCTAAATCAAGGTTTGGGTCTCTCATAAGGCTACGCAGGGCGTGTGAAGTCTGTCACAAATAGGCTCTATTCCCGCGCTTGACGCAGCGACAGCCGCGTGACGATCTTAGCTGTATGTAGCACCCTTTAGCCAACTTGGTACACGCTGATAGATACTTGGGATAAGGAAAACCGTGTGCAGCATCGTGATTTCAGGTCGCTTTCGAAGAAATTTTTGAAAGGACTAGCTTGAAGCGGTGATTTTACGTTGGAAGAGTCCAATTGCAGTGCTGTGAGGGGACTCGGTATATTGCGTCCTAAGATCGCATTTGTAAATTGCAATTTTATGAGAGTTTCCTCCTTGATCAGCTGGCATTGTTTTAGCGAAAGACACCATGAAATTCCGTGCAGGTGATTGTCGGATCTGGAACGTGTCTTATGGTCTTGCTAATAAACAAAACAGCTTCAGAGCGTGCAAATCATAGGTGTCCGAAAGCAAGGGCTTTTGGGAAGAAGATGCTTGCCCCTTGTCTCAAATGATGTTCGATTAATCTACTACAACGGGTTTGAAGATGGCTGAGGCGCAATAAGCCGCCTTGGACCATCACTCTTGACATTGACAAACACAGGGAAAGTGAATTGCTGCTAAATTCATCCCATCTGATTCGAAACTGGGATGAAGGCTAAGGCGGCTTTTGCAGGTCTGGTTGATGGCGTTGCCGGACCCATCAATTGCCTCCACTCTCGTCTCCATCGAGCCGGCGACCAAAACACACGAGATTGAAGTGATGTTACGTCTGCCCACATTTCACCTAGTCAACCGAGTGATGTATAGGATTTCGTATTACTTAGCTGGTGATGATTCGTCTAGATTAGTCTAGGCTTTGAGTAAAAATGGTATTCTCTTTACTTCACTTCCTGGCAGACTTGAACGCCATGGCCATTGTTCTCCCTGGCGGGGCAGATGGACAATCCATCATTATGATCTTGAATCATGCGTCTCGGAGGGTCTGAGCCAAATGACTGAGCACCCTCCCCGTGCGTTGCGGCGCAGTGCGCAGGCTGAGACCCGGGCGCAGAGCATAGGCCACCTTCCATAAGAACTCTGTTAATCGTATTGCTTTTGACAGGACGACGGGAGGAGCAGAGCAGAGGCCGCAGAATGATACCGGGCTGCGCAAGGTTGCCCTTCCGTCGCAGACCAGGGCAGGGAGTTGGTTAGAGCATGATCAGGGTCGGGGACCAACAAAAGCAAGATGAGGACCCTTGCAGCTGTGTCTCTGGTCGCCTCGGAAGCCCCCAAACACGAGGGGGCGCCAGCACTTTGCGGCTGGCAGGGGACCTTCACTAAACAGTAGCGAACCCAGTTCATTTCAGAAGATTGAAGCAGATTGCATTCGAGCAAGATTAGAGCAGCGTGCCAGTTCTAGGACTCAATTGAGCACACAGCATTCTGTAGAAGTGCGAAGCATAAGTAGGCTTTTCCAAGCCACTGGTCGTTGTCTACCTTTCTTCGATACTCCCCTGCATAAGTCGGGTGTGGGCTCCCTTATTTGCAGCCCTCTAAGCACCTGAAAATTGTCACAACTGAGAGCGAAGTCAGCCTGAGACTCTTATTCTCCGGGTGTCATTTCTCGTGACTAGTGACTCAAATAGTCACAAGGGCGTGCCTGTAGCGGTGACCGTTGTCTGTCGCATAATAAGGTAACCACGGAACGCTAAAAAGAGTAACATTTATCATTCTTATTAATGGTGGGTGGATTGGGCCAGGCAAACCTACCTCACTCAGTTGAAGCGGCCATTCCCAGGTTGCATTGGGCAGACGTTACCCGGTGCGGACCAGCGATCCAACGATAATCCACCAGTGCCACCCACCCTTGGTGATAGTGATGATATCGAGTTTTCCACAATCAGATCATAACAAGGTCAAGTAAGGTGTGGCCGTGGGTAGTTAGAGTGTCCCGACCTCGACCCAATGGGCACGGAGCGGCGATGAAGACAACATTCAGTGAAATGAAGATCCAAGGTGCTAATTATCGATGGCAATATCAATAACTGCAGGCAGATCACATACAGTGCGGCAGGTACGCTAGATTCAGGAGGAGGGGGGTCACCTCGACGGCAGCGATGATCAATGAGGTGTGTCTCACTTCTCTACCGAGCGCAAGGAGGTGAAGTATCGTATATACTTCCTATATCCCCCGCTCGGTAGTTGCAGTATTGTGGAAGAAGGTTAATTGAAGCAAAAAGGTAGCAAAGTGCTTGCCAACTATTGTCTCCGTCTGGAAGGGCATCTTCCCTCGCACTGACTGGGCTATTCCGCCGCATCCCCGCTCTGTATCCCCCACATTATGCACAGAGGAGGACAAGAAATAACACAGCACATCACGCGTCTGTACTCGCAGTCCTGACGCATTACAAGTCGATATTTTCAATCTACCGTACCCATTGTATACTCACCAGTCTGCACCATCGAGCCGTCAAGTCTATCGAAAGCCACGCTCGGCAGCTCTCCAAGATAGCCTTCAAGCATCCAGCCCGAGGCGACCGGCTGGTATTGAATAACTGGACACTGCCCGACACTCACCTAATATACATACAGTAACCACATCTCGAGCTAAGTCTAAATAGCTATTACGCGGACACGGGTCTTTCATTAGCAGCCTAGGCACGATGTGCTGAAGGCGCTACTTACTATTACTCCACGCCGTCTAGTGAGGAAGAGGCGTAGTCGGGCAGACACGCAACAACAACAGATGACCCACTTCCGCAGCTTTGGCAAGATCTACAGCACAGTCGGCCTTCATCATCGAGGACATCATCACAGGCCCGCTAACTAATAAGATAGAGCTGCTTTAGCTCCATCACCACCCTTGCTGTAGCTCCCAATTCATCCGGGCTTGCTCTTCGTTGTCTCCTCTGGCGCCCGGCCGTTGTTGACATTGTTTGTTCTCGTCTGCCCACCCTATCACGCACCCCCTTGTCTTGTCTTTCGTGGGCCTCGGGGCACCAGGAGGTACCTTCATAGTAGAGTAGGTTGCAAGTGTTACCCTACGTTATCTGAAGTACCTACTTTTCTTGCCGAGCACGCAACTGATTGCTCTAATTCAAGGCTCCTCCTCCTTCCCACGACCTCGGGACGGAACTAGCCCTTTTTACCACCAAATCCACCAGCCTGTCTACTGATGCTAGGAGTCTAGGAAGCAGGATTTGCTTTCTTTTACCGGCCCTCTCCACATTGTCGCGCTGCTCCCTCTAGAGTTTCGCTTTGGAGAAAGAAAAAAAAAGCAATCAATCGAGCAATCAGCCCCGCCGCCGTTTTACGCATGCCAGCCCACGCACCCGAGGGAAGGGACGGGACGGGAAGAGCACGAGCATGAGAAAAGGAGGGAGGCTTTCGGGATGTACCTCCCCTCTTCCACAAGGAAGCTCCACGTCTTGCGTATATATCTCCTTTACCGTTTGCTGCTTCCATTCATGGATTATGTCTAGTATCGTGCTTCCTTATTAGCGTAGAGAGGGTGAAAAGGATAGCCGTAGAGTAGAAGGTAGGAAGGAAGGTGAGAGAGGGTTAACCTGGGGACTGCGCGTAGTACTTCGAGTCTTTGGCCTCTTTTCACTTATTTCTCCTTGAGTCGGTCTCGATAGGTGATGGCTTTTCCAGTACCCACTCGAGCCACTCAAGTCTGTCTCCCCGACTCTCTCGTCTGCTTGCATACTACTTGCTTGCGCTTGCTATCGGTGTGTGTTCCTCTGTCTCTGTCTCTCTGGACAACAAGCCCAAGTCGTCCTGTCCTCCACCTACTAGCTAATGCTAAGAGATGTGCTCAGATGGGTGGGATGGAGCATTGATGGTGCTTGGGTTGTCCCGAAACTTTGATCATCAAGGGCCTTCCCTGGGCTTTCCCTGGTGTGCAGACGTCCATGTCTACCAGGGTGCGAGGATTGTCAAAATGCAAGCCAGTGCGCACGTCCACAATACAGTGGGTAGCCCTCCCTGCCTCCTACGACAGTACCTCGAGTACCTAGGTACTCACGGATGGGTGTGGTGTGGATTGGATTAGAGCCCAATGGGTTACTTCACTCTCCTACCCACACCCACACCCACACCCACACAGTCAACTCACTCGCCCATTCCTTCTCTTCAAGTCCCCCCCTCCCCCGATTGCATACCACACCTACGTCCTCCCTACATTCCAGGCCTCGATCACGTCTCTGTTCTGGACTTTAAGCAAATAAACACCAGAGTGCACCACCGCGTCGCCGCGCTCACCAAACTAGCCACCCGGCTGCTTCCTGGAACACGCAACAACCCGACGTTCATCTGGTTCACAAGTCTGCAGGGACAGCGGCCTCTTGCCAGCATCCGAATCAGCAACTCGCCTGGAGCACTCGATTGACTCGACTCGGCATCGTCCACCATACCGACGCTTTTGCCCTTCCGACTCCCACGACTCCCGACAACGCAATTGCTTCTCGACGAGGCAGCAGCAGAGCTAGCAAGACGTTTAGAGCGGGATTACACATTGCCGATGAAGTTTGCTGTCCAGATAATCTGATAAAAATCTTGTGGTTGTCCGACTTATCAACCTGAAGAGTTTTGGATTTGTCGAAAGCGCCTCCGCATTCCCCTCTCCCATGGTTGGCCAAAGGCGTGTCTCGCGGCAATGGTAATGCTGAGCGAACATCCAATGCGTTCGAGCCTTCAGGTCGCTCCTCTTGCAATACAGAAGTCGCGGACCGGATCTGACAATGGCTCCATCAAAAGCGACCACACCATAACTGCGCATCCTTACACCTCGACACAGATGACGCCCCCGACAACACCCAATGGCTCGCAGGAAGACTTCCACGCGCAATCCAGCGCGCCCACCGTTTTCCACAACTTCCTGCGAGCCTTCTATCCCTTTCATCCTAGCTATGCCATGACCGACTCAACCGTCACACTGCCATTGAACGAGGGTGATGTCATCCTAGTACACTCGATACACACGAATGGATGGGCGGACGGGACCCTGTTGGTGTCAGGTGCGAGAGGCTGGTTGCCTACTAACTACTGCGAGGCGTACGACCCGGAAGAGATGGGAAATTTGCTCAAGGCTCTTCTCAACTTCTGGGACCTACTACGCAGTACCGCTGTCAACGATAGTGAGATATTCGGCAACCAGGAATTCATGAAAGGCATCATCGCCGGTGTGCGATATCTTCTGGTATGTTGACATGGCCTAGAGGACCCCTCTGCTGACAGGACAGTTCATGTTAACATTGACTAAAGGAACGAACGAACTGCCTAACTCGAGAGTCGGCCATCATTCAAAGACACGATGGCCTGCGCAGGGGTAGAAAGTCGCTCCTGTCTGAGCTATCGTCGCTAGTGAAAACGGCAAAACGGTTACAGGAACACCAGAAGATGCCGAATCCATACGATGACGTTAACGATATCATTGACGAGATGATACTGAAGGCTTTCAAAATTGTCACCAAGGGCGTAAGGTTCTTGGATGTGCTTGAGGAAGACAGACGGCTACGGGCACCGGCAGTGGCAGTCATGGCTACAGTATTGGAGGAAACTGCTATTCCTCCGACGCCGCCCGCCGACACCGTTGCCTTCGAGGACAATCAAAGTCAGACGAGAGATGCGGGTACCCGTTCGGATGGAAGCGGGCTGGCTGCATCTCTAGGCCCGTCAGCCTTAGGCGAAGCGACACAAACAACAGCTCCCACCAACAAGCGTTTGTCCGCTGTCTATGCGTCCGGGTCAAGTCCCCGCCGCGTGTCTCAGGGGACTCTCCTACCTGTTAATCGTATGTCGACAACTATCTCACACAGGGTGTCTTTAGCTGGCCCGTCTCCACTCTCAAGACCGCAGAATCTTGTCTCGGAACGTTTGACCTCCAGCCATGACACCTTTTTGTCTTACCTAGGCTCTTTCATCGGACGATTGCACCTACAGTCCCAGTCCCGTCCGCATTTGGCGTTGGCAATTAAGCAGTCGGCCACCTCAGGCGGCGAGCTGCTGGTAGTTGTCGACGTGGTTTGCGCTCATAGCCCTCTTACGAAGGAGCTGCTGGAGCAGCCCCGTGCTGCGATGTACGACCGCATTGTGGATCTTGTTCACGCCGCTCGAGATATTCTGCTTAACACTGGACCCGACGTTGCCGATGTCATCATGCCACAAGACAATAGCAGACTATTATATGCAGCCACGGGTTGCGTCAAGGCGACAGGCGAGTGTGTCGCAAAGACAAAGTGGGTAATTGAGAGAATAGGTGACTTTGAGTTTGAATTCGACAATGGCAGCCTGGGCATCGATATCGACCTTAGTGTTCTGGACATTGTCGAGGAAGAGAGGGAACGGCCGATGACAGCAGTCGACTCGGCCAGTATTGCAGAGTCAAGCGCATCATCTTCTGCTGTATCGGAACCCTCAGCGACATCGACACAAGTATCTGCTCAGGCGCCAAACGCGACCCCACGTCCGACGGTGCTCTCGATCGACAAGCCACTCCCTGAAGTTCCGCAGATGTCGCAATCCGAGGAGGTTACCCCAGTACCAAAACATCGATTGTCAACATCCTCGAGACCACAGTCACTGGTTCCTTCAGACAGCACTCCAAGTCTGGTATCCCCTGGGAGCTCAGCACGGCCGTCTCTACCTCCCCTCCCGAAGTTGACGACTACATTGCTCCCGCAGGAGGACTATAGCCCGTCTGATCACTCAGGTAGCCATGACAGCGGGTTCCGAAATTCTTTCCGGCCCGAAAGCATGGCTGGCTCGATCTCTGGCACTGGAAGCTCCTACTTGAGCCGAGACTCCGAGTCAAGCCTCGTATCCCAAATCTCGACTCGTGCTTCAACACCTGACCACGCTCTCGCCCCCAAGAACCAACCCTCTCTATCTGAGCTAAGCACAGCGGGAAGCGCAACTCTCGCGGAAGAAGTTGAAGAGGTGGAATCAAAATTGCTTGAGAAGACTTATGCACATGAGCTTATGTTCAATAAAGAAGGCCAGGTTACAGGGGGCTCACTCCCGGCTCTCGTTGAACGGCTTACTACCCACGAGTCAACACCGGATGCGATGTTTGTTTCTACCTTCTACCTTACGTTCCGCTTATTTTGCACACCTATCAAGTTAGCGGAGGCTCTAATTGATCGCTTCGACTACGTCGGTGATTCACCACACATGGCTAGCCCTGTACGTCTTCGTGTGTACAATGTGTTCAAGGGATGGCTCGAGACACATTGGCGGGATGAGACGGATCGCGATGCACTCGTGCTAATCGAACCTTTCGCTGAGTTCAACCTCACTGCCGTTCTGCCTTCGGCTGGCAAACGCCTGTTGGAGCTCGCGCAGCGTGTGTCGTCTTCTGACGGTACACTTGTACCGCGTATGGTGTCTTCAATGGGCAAGACAAACACATCAATCTCCCAATACATCCCTATCGACACACCTTTACCTGCTCCAAATCTGTCCAAGAGTCAGGCCCATGCTCTGACCAACTGGAAATCTGGAGGTAGCTGCCCGACTGTATTGGATTTTGACCCCCTTGAGATTGCCCGGCAGTTGACTATAAAGCAAATGCACATTTTCTGTGCCATCATGCCCGAGGAGCTTCTAGGCTCTCAGTGGATGAAGAAGGGTGGCGTTGGCTCTCCCAATGTCAAGGCAATGACAGCGCTTTCTACAGACCTTTCAAATCTCGTTGCAGATACAATCTTGTATTATAACGAGGTGAAGAAACGCGCTGCTGTCATCAAACAATGGATCAAGGTTGCCCATCAATGTCTCGAACTGCACAACTACGACGCCCTCATGGCCATCATTTGCAGTCTCAACAGCTCGACTATCACTCGTCTTCGCAAGACTTGGGATGTCATCTCTCCTAAACGACGAGAGTTGTTGAAAACTCTCCAGGCTATTGTCGAGCCATCCCAGAACAACAAGGTCTTGCGAGCCCGCCTGCACGATCATGTGCCTCCCTGCTTGCCATTCCAGGGCATGTTCCTGACTGACCTGACATTTGTCGATATCGGCAACCCCGCAACGAAGCAATTACCCGGCGCTGATGGGACCTCCGATCTCACTGTAGTCAACTTCGACAAACATACACGGACTGCGAAGATCATTGGCGAGCTGCAGCGCTTCCAAATTCCATATAGACTCACTGAGCTTCCCGATTTGCAGGAATGGATCCAAGGACAAATCACTCGTGTACGCGAGCTTGACAACGGAAACAACGTCCAAGTCTCCTACTATCGTAAGAGCTTGCTTCTAGAGCCACGGGAGACACAGGCACTCAGAACTCCGATCGAAGGCCCAGCTGGTCCAAACGGTCAGAAAGCTGACCTATTCGGGTGGATGAGAGGCGGCGGAGATAAAAGTGCCGCTGTCATCTGATACCCCATTTTCCCTTTTTGTCACCATCACCACGAACTTCCTATCATACCATTTTCTACTACACCGAACGGCAAGACTTACCTCATCTCCGACCTTACTGGCGTCACAATACCTGGTCTCGACACTTTTTTGATACCCCCACATTTATGAATTTCTTCTCTTGCCAACCGAAACAGACGGAAGGGCAAAATTTTGTGCCGCCACGAAATCAACATGTCTTGGAGCCTCCTTACCAGCCAAATGGCTAAACTGCCTTTTTCCTCAATCCGCCTTATGCGACTGTCTATTATCGGCGTTCAGCCTCATTATTGCGCTTGTTCTGGGATGATGCATAGAAACGAAAAGGATCATCCTCAGCTCCTTGCAATCCATTCAATACATAACTCCTGCGAAGGACCTACTGTACTTTGTTTCACCGAATGCCAAAATTCGGAGGAGACGTTTTAGGAGATAGGCACTGAAAAAGAAAGAGGAAAACAATTAAGGCTTTGTTATATTATCGCTGTGGGCTCGCGCCCACTCCGCCCTTGCTCGGAATAATCGATACCCAAGTTCGAACCCGCTTTTGGAAAAGCTTTCATTTCATTTCTCCAAGGATTTCACTTTCTGCTTTTTGTTGGACAAGTTTCTAACCTGGAAAGATGGAATTGAATCATGGCTGGTACAGCCTCCCAGGATGAGGCGTTTCTTTGGAGTTGGACATTGCCTCTTGCAAGGTAATTTCTAGTATATTGGAGATATACCCCCTACCGGTTCGACGAACGGGCGGGAATAGGGAGCTATTGTGGCATGATGGGAGCATATAGCGCTGCATACAGGCATCGACGGTTGAATCTTGGTTTGGGAATGCCTTCAGACTGATGCTCGTGTATGCTGCGCGGTCAGTTTAGCTACTGGAAATAATGAATTTACGAACATGTCTTCAATCCACCGTCTAGTCTTCACGCTGTTTGTAGGGGACGTGACGTTTCTTGCTTTATTATCTTCATGTCTTCAACCCAGGAAGGCCCCATGAAAATAGTAATCAATACACACTTTCTTGTATCTTGTGCATGTACTTCACTACTTGAATGTTTCCCTCCATAAATCGATCAACCTGGCCTGTGTCAGCTATTGTCCCCATCTACTGACCTCGTGAGATCTAGATTAGCTTACCTCGGCCATTACATTGTAGCCAGCCACCCATATCATGAACGCTGGCGATGGTGGATTGGCATTCTTATCTGGTTGGATGCTTTTCCAGTCCACCGTGATCCGTCTCTTACTCATCTCCCTGATTCCTTCGTCGCGTGCTTTCTGCTCCGGGCCATCATCCAGGCTGTGCTTCGCGGCGTTCTCTAGAGACTGCTTGACGAATCTATCGACCCGTGGTCTCCTCAGCGTCTCGAATGACTCGCTGATGAAAGGGATGTCATCCGGCCGCCTGGCCCATCTCAAAAGCCTCGCGATTGCGATGCCGTCTTCTATGCCCTGGCTCACTCCCTGTGCAGCATGGGGCACCATAGCATGCGCGGCGTCTCCAATAAGAAGCACTCTTCCACTGGGACTTCTCCACGTCTCTAGCTCGGCTGCGTTTGCGATCTGCCACTTGGAACACTCGGTCACATGCTCCAGAAAGGCTCGAAACGGCCTGTTGAATTTGGAAAAGCGTTCTCTTAGCAGACCAACATCACCTGGCGTGTTCCATGCTCCGTTCACGGGCCCCGGCGGTCCATGATCGATGTCGATACAGAGCATCCCGAAAGAGTTGTGCGTAGTCTGTCGGCCAATGGCGAATTTCCCAGGGCCCAGGGTGGCGTGAAGAGCGCCGGGTTTCAAGAAATCAGCCACGAGCGGGTCTGTGACGAGAGATGGGATGGACACGTCTGCGTGAAAGATACACTCCCGCGTGGGAATCGGTTCCACGTCCTTGTCAGGAAATATCAAGCGACGAATGGTTGACTTTATCCCTGTGAATCTTCGTCAACACCATGATGCTTGGAAATGAGGACGTCTCTGACCATCAACACCAAGTATCATATCCGCCTGGAACTCTTCGCCATCTTCTGTCCAGACAGCAGGTTTCTGGTCATCTACACGAACCACTTTCCTCCCAAACAAGACAAAGACGCCCGCGTCCACCGCCAGATTGTACCCTACTCGCTGAAGCGCGGGACGGTCCGTCTGCACACGATCAATCTCCGAGATGGGCGGCGTGGCCATGCTCGCAAAGGGCCTGTCGTCCCCGTGCGACCACCAGTAGAACTTGTCCCCCGGCACGGCGATCTGCCCCAGGGCCTCGGCCGCGCCGCCAATGTGGCATAGCGCGCGGACGGCGGCAGGTTGGATGATGAGCATGCCGCCCTGCGTGCGGAGGTCGGGCTGCCGCTCGAGGACCGTCACTTGATGGCCTTCATGCGCGAGGGCGGCTGCGGCGATCAGGCCTGCTGGACCGCCGCCGACAACGAGGACATTAAACTTGTGGGTGCTTAGGGGAGGCATTGTCGCCGTGGTTGAGTACGCTCGACTTGAGGGAATGGCTTCTTTCCGTCGTATCACGTTGATTCTACAATATCCACACGGGCGACATGAATGCATATCACGACAACTCGGACTGAGACTCTTAACTTCGCACTTTCAACCCAATCCTTCTCGTTGACGGTTATCGTGTCGAGCTGACTACCGGGAAGATCGGGCCACGATGCTAGGGAACGAAGGATTCAAACCCAGCTCAACGTCAGCAAGTACAGAGTTACTACTGCCGCGCGGGAAGGAAATGTAAGACGAGTGCTTGCGTCATATTCACAATACTGGTGATGAAGGATCAAATGAGTCTGAACCCCAGAAACATAAGAACCAGGTCGTCGTGGGCGTGTAAGCATGACTCCGGCGTAGGTACTCAGGAGCCCAGGGGCTCGATCTCAATGGTTTAGCGGTGTGTACCGTGTATTCTAGGGGGATACTTTTAGGTCGCAGGAATTTAAGGGCAAACCAAAGGTACTGTCACGTGGCTGCCCCGCTAAGATTTCTTGTGGCTGTTAACGCCAACACCCTCGATATCAGCTTCTCTCTCAAGACGACTCGATCGACGACTACTTGTGTGAACACCGACGGCGAGAGAAATTGCCCACGGCCGTCCTTACGGTTTTGATCTCTAGAAACAGAAGAAGCCTTCTAGACACTAGCATCGGCAGCGACGGCTATTGGAAAAGTGTCGGGCTCACTCTCTCTTCATATCCCTTGCCATTCTCTTGAAAGCTAGCCCTCCGCAGGGGAGAGGCGCTAGAGGGGCAACTGCAACATGCATGAGTTCTTCCTGACCGCCGTCATCAAAGATGGCGATTTTGAGATGGCGAGAGCAGTCATGCAGGGGTTTTGCGCGATGAACGCCTGGCAGAGTGTTCACCGAGTGCTCTTCTTCACGGGCCCTCCGCAGCCGCGCGGCCTACCTGTTGAAGCTGCTATCCAGAAAACGCCTCAGACAGAGCCTCTATGGAGGCAACTCAAACAAGTCCTTTCACGTCAGTCGTTTGTGCTACAGGCGCGCTACGAGGTCTTCAAGGACAAGCACTTTGGTCCTGATGCGCCGGCTGGGTATATATGACCGCTTAAGAAAGAGGAAGCCACAGCAATGCTAATGTTCTGTTTAGCGCTCTTGACTTGAACATTGTGCCAGGTATTCTTCGCTGGACGGATATCCCTGACCCCATTGGCGATCGACCAGTAACTCAGCGTAAGAAGATTGAGATCTCTGATCAGCGCAATCTAGTGAGAATATTGTCAGAGAACCAACACAGGTAAAACAAATATTCGAGATTTTATAACGCTGACATGACTGTGTTACTGACATTCTATTTCTTAGACTGAAAAATGAAGCTATCGAAGAATCCCAGAGCTACTTTCGCGATAACATCGAGTTCAACTTTGTCCGCTATTACTATCTCCCGCCACCTGCAACGGCGGAGCAGCCATCACAGCCACGGCCCTTACTCCCGCCATGGGAGGAACTGAACCTCACAGATCCAGCAGGCAAGTGGCTGCTCTTTGTCAAGGTGCATGTGACGGATGACAACTCCCCAGAGAAGATGCAAAAGGCGCAGGAGCAGCTGATGGTCATTCGGGAGGAGCTACTGGGTGTCTTCGACTTCAAGGTCATTGATCGGCGAGCGCATGACACCCGTGTGGCTCAGCAGGGAAACAACATGCCGATTCCCCTCCCGGATAAGGTCTCTGTAGGAGGTCGGCACTAGAATGACGAGATCTCCGATGGTGATGATGATGACGATGATAGGATAGTGAAGAGGATGAAACATACAATGGAAGCCTCTTCATTACCGACAATTGACAGAAACGACCACTTATGAGCGGCCCTCGGAATGAGCAACGCCATTCATAGATCGTAGCGAGAGGCTAGCATTGATCTTGTCCTTTGCAAAGCAACTACCTGGATTACTAGACGCAAGTTTCTGATAACCAGTTGATGCAGGACATGATTTATAGATATTCGGCAGGCAAGGCATGCCAGAGGATGGAAAAATCAGGACCAGAACAGGCAGGACAGAGAAAGAACATGGTGCAAGATATTGTACCCTTCATAGGGTTGAAAAATATGTAATCTGTATAGCAATGGAATTACACCTTTTCCCCAAAATGACTTGGTTCACAAGTCATTACCTCTGAAGCCATTGGCAACACACCTCGTGAGCTTGGCAAGCCAACTTATTCTGCATACCCGGCATTTGCGGCTTGCCTCTTCTTGACTTGCTGAGTCTTCATCTCCTGAAAGCTATTAGTTTATTTTCATTTTGGTGAACATTCAACTGCGGTACATACCTCCTCGACCGTTCCTTTCATGATGTACCGTCTGACAATGACCTTCTCTGATTGCCGGAGACGTATAGCCCGAGCGATCGCTTGGTTCTCTACACTGGGATTCCACTGCAACTCAACAATGAAAATACGATTTGCAGCTGTGAGATTAAGTCTAGAAGAACCAGAGATTAGTAACCATCTACGACCTCCCGGTTGGACTCATTACCCAAATGCCCCTGTGCCTGTTGTCATCAGCATAACCCTAGCAGAGCCGTCCTTTGCGAATTGATCAAGAGTTCTTTGACGTTGCGTCAAAGGGCTATCACCGTCAATACGAAGCGGTCTGATGTTGTTGCTTTTGAGTAATCGTTCTATCAAGTCAAGGGTTTTAGTCCAGCAACTGAAGATGATGCTGGATTCCGATGAAGAGGTTAACGCCGTCCTTGTTCCCAGGAAATAGTATTTTCGCATCAAGGGGTCTTACCTTTTTGTCGTCTGTACATCCTCTTTCACATCTTCGACGAGTGCTTCTATCTTGGTTGATCTACCCGTCTTATTGAAGTAAATTTTCTGTTTTCTTTCACTCTCCCTAGTGGTAACGGGTCCCTGATCTATCATTGTGATATCCTCTGTATCATCAATGTTCATCGAGCTGGAGAGACTAGGATCTACAGTTTTGAGAGTCTTTCCTACTAACTGACATAGCGGACAATGTACGATGCCCTGCTGCCCGTCAATTTCCAGACACTCGGCGCAGATCATATGATGGCAATTTTCCACGAATTGGTTGTATCTTATCGTGGAGCCCAGTATGGGCCGAGGTTGCTGGCATGTGACACATTTGCCTTCGACGTTGAAACCAAGTTCACCAACAAGAGCTTCGTTTTCTTCTTCTTCGCAAAGGCGACGCTGCTTCCAAGAAAACTGTTTTTGATATGTGCCGTGGTTACACAGAATTCGCAACTGCATTGTTGCCTGAAAGAGACCAAATTTCCCTGGTATCTCATGGGCACCGACGAGATTGCGAATGTTTCGGTCGAGGATGCTTACGGTGTGGTCGTATTGCTTTCGCTCCTCTTCGCTCAAGTCAAGAACTCGAACGATCTCTTCCTGACCCGGCAGGGATAAGACGTCCTTTGTTCTTCGAAGAACCATCGAGTCGTACAGTAATCTCAAGCGCTCTACCACTCTCTTATCCCTTACTTCAAAAGGAATGCATATGTCCTTACGAAATTGTGCCAGGTTGTGGAAAGGGTCAGCCCGCAAGAAGGCAAAAAGAGCCCCTATATCTTCAAGACGATTTTGAATCGGCGTTCCCGTAAGACACCAGCGTGATCTTGCATCGAGTTCATTGCAGGTTCGGTAGAATGTCGTGGCGGGTCGACGAATAGTATGGGCTATAATAGTGAGACGACGATGCATTCATGTTGGTTTGAAGGGCGGAAGATGTAACCAACCTTCATCTAACACGACACGGTACCACCCAATCTTATGAATAGGGCTATCTTTAGAGCCAAATTCGATTGCAAGTGTGTGGTAAGTTGTGATAATTATGTCACAACTTGCCAGTGACGTCAAGTCTTGCTTCCTTCCTGCCCCGTGATATTTGATAACTTTCAACGTCTTGTCGAGATGTCTACCTACAAATTAGCAAATTGTATAGTAGCATTGGGATCTCGAGGGCTTACATATCAATCTCATTCAACCAACTATTGATGAGTACTGCATTTTGTCAGTCTCTGTACTCCAAAGACACAAGTATCCACGGGCTGGAGTGACTTACACGCGGAAGGAACAACGACCAATGTCCCATAAGAATATGTTTCTATGCGACTATGTGGGCTCTTCTCGGAATTCTTTGTTTGGGCCCACTTGTCAGCAGCGTCAAGAGTGGCCATGATTATTGCTAATATCGCCAATGATTTTCCCATCCCCATTTCATCGGCAAGAATGCCGCCACCCATCTCCCCTGGACGTTCCTTGTATTTGTGCCCACTAATCTTATGCACGAACCTGAATATATGTTAGATAGACTCTACAATGACTGTGTTTTCCTACATACCACTCTTCACTGCCGATGTTGGTCGGCTCCCAAAGCCTGAACTCTTCCGGAATTTCGCCGGATTCTCGCTGGTGCATGAAAGTAAGACCCTGTTGTTGATGCCTGGTTTGATTTAGGTTAGCCGATAAGAAGTCGAAGTGTTGTAGCTTACTCCAATAAAGCCGTCTTCAATCTTTGATCTCCCACAGCCCGCTGCAGACCCTCGGCACGATGGAGAGACCGATGGACCTCAGCTACGACATCTTGAACCATCTCTGTCTGTGTTCGCTCTTCAACCTCTGTAATATTTTGTTGTGCTTCCTCTGTTTGATCTATTGGCTCGATATCTGCGAATTTAATGACGTGCGGATTCTCATACGGAACCTGGCGTCGATGATTATCAGGCCGCTGTAAGAAGGCCTTCCCTTTCGAGAGCGTTTCCCCGACGGTCAATGCTTTGTTTCTCGGGCCATATATGTTGATGTCTACCTGAATGATTGCGTCCCCCGCCTTCTTCATTTGGTCTATTTGTTTTCGAATACGAGGCGCCATAACTATGACTTCAAACTCGACCTTTTCGATATCTCGCAGAGGGTTGAAAGCTGTAGTCATATTCTCACGAAGATAACCAAACTGGGTCTCGTCCAGGAATTCGACATAAACGCGATCTATTGTGAATCGGAGTCGAAGGGCCTGTATATCCGTTCTGCCCTCCGCTAACTTTGAACTCAGCTTGGCCATCTCTCCGACCAGTTTGACATCCACGCGATATATCTATGTCGGAACGGCATCATGTCAACAGATGCACTCTTGAATGGTGTTATTGGCCAACATAGAGATCAAAACGAGACTAACCATTCCATAACAAATGTCATGATTAGCATCAGCAATATCACTGGATGAAGAATCGTCGGTATCGTCTTGCGTCGGCAAAGAATCTGCATCGGGTAACTCGTCATTATCGCTAGTTTGATCAAACCCGCTCGTAGCAGATTGTGTGAAGTTCATGTCATGAACTCCATCGAAATGTTGCACATAGCCGTGTTGCGAAGGATCGAGCCATCCAACACCACCTGCTGTCCAAGGGTTTATCGAATCATGCAGTATCGGTGCAGGGAGATCCTCATGATTGTTGGACCCTAAAGTCAAACTTTCCAATGGCAAGCTTTGTTTACAGGGTTAGGTGATCTGCGTCCTGGACTCGAAGGTTGACTGACCTTGGTATTGAGTCAAGGACATCCTCCCTGTCCTCGTAGGAGTTGAGCATTGAGTATAACGACATTTCGTGACAGCGACGTTGAGTGTCAAGGTTGGGCTGTGGCTCGCTGGCGAGGCTCTGGCTCTCGCAAGTCAACCGCTAGTGGTAGCTTCTATGCCAACAACTCAGCCAATCAATCCATGTTAGTCGGCCAGCTTGTAGGCTTAGGGATGCGTAATTGTGTTGGGGGGTGGCTGGGGCTGTGCTGACGGTCGCCTGTTTCGCGCCTGCAAGTGGTGTGACAGATAAGCCAATAAGCCCAAATCCAAAGGTACTCGGAGACGAAACTCAAGCGTTCTAGAATCCATTTCCGTCTTGAGAGGTGAACTGATGCCGCCGCTCTGAGCCGGGCGCTCTGAGCAGCGAGTGAGCAACTCTGAGCTTCAGTTGGCTCGGGCTAAACCCTCGCAGTCGCATTCTCAGCTCAGCAGAACTTCCAGCCTCCCACATTAGCCACCAGGAATGGGACAGCCACAATGCCAGGGTCCCTACACCATCAGGTGGAAATCCGCCGTGCTGTAGCCATGCCCAACCCAACCAGGTGTCTCCGATATCTATCTTTTGCAGGGTTGGTTGTCTGCTGCGCCTTGCGCAAGGTTCCTAGGTATCTAGGCTGTACTGCTGCCGTGACCAATTGTTTTCGGTTGGCATTTGCGCATCACATTCATACAATCGCGTGTCGGCATTTGCCCAAAGTTTCTATCCTACAACTACTTTACAGCTCCAAGAGGCGTTTTTTAACTTATACTGCTTCTCAGTGACCTCCTTTTCAGACATCCTCATTGGAGCCTCATTTAGATCGCTGAATGGATCCGTTATCTGCGATTAGCCTCGCGGGCAATGTCGTCCAATTTGTGACCTTCACCCTCGACCTAATATCTACGACGAAGGAAATATATCGCTCATCTAAGGGGTGCACTTCTGAAGCTCTAGCATTAGAAACGGTATATGGGCAACTCCGGGATTTCAGTATTGAGCTGGTGTTACCGTCCCAAGTAGATCCCGATATCCCACCTGAAATTGCGAAGCAGCACTCAATTATCAGTAGCCTGTCTCGATCTTGCAAATCGGATTGTGATACACTATTGGAGGTGATTGAAACCATCAATGTACAAGACGGTACTCGGGAGCGATGGAAGAGTTTCAAGGCAGCTTTAAAGGTTGCGTGGAAGAAAACCCAAATTGCCAGCCTCGAAGAGAGGCTACATCGGAGCCAAGGGACATTGACTCTACAAATCTGTGCGCTTACAAGGTGATTCATAGTATCCTATTACTTCCCCGAACCATTCACGTGAAGGGTTTGACTCACTCTCGGTCAGTCATTGGCATGAAATCCACGGAAACAGATTGGCGTTGTTACAACAGGAGAGTAAAGCCTTGAGGGCAGAACAGTCCGCGGCCCTGGACAACATTGCAAAGACTCTCGTTGACCTCCAGGAACATATTCAGCCACCGGCAATCAATCCTGCTAGCAACGGACTGGAAGAAGAACTCGTCTACCTGCAAAGTCGCATGTCTCAGTTACAACTCGCGGAGACTAAGATAGAGGGTCAGCAACAGGTTCTTAAGCATTTGAGTCTTGAGAGCCGGCAAGCTAGACACAGCATTATATCAGATGCTCACAAGTCAACCTTTCAATGGGCGTTCCGCGACAAGAAAACAGCAAATACTTCAAATAACCTAGTAAAATGGCTAAAAGAAGAAAATGGATATTTCTGGATTTCAGGAAAGCCCGGATCAGGAAAGTCCACCTTCCTGAAATACCTTGCCGAGTCTGAAAGGACTAAACAGTTTCTGTCAGTCTGGTCACAGCCACAACCAATCGTTATAGCTTGTCATTATTTCTGGAGTCCAGGGACGAAGATGCAGAAATCTCAACAGGGCCTCCTTCAGACATTACTTTATGAGATATTTCGACAGTGTCCAGATCTCATCGAATCTTGCTATAAAAGACAATTACCCAAGGATAACAGTCAAGACATCCAGGAGCCATGGTCTATACCCGAACTGCATCATATACTCCAGCATATAGCTAATGCTGATGGTATTGGTGTGAAATTCTGTGTGTTTATCGATGGATTAGACGAATATGAAGGTGATCACTTGGAATTCTGTTCTGCCCTACATGATCTGACCAAATCGGCGCATATAAAACTTTGCATATCGAGTCGACCTTGGAATGCCTTTACAGATGCTTTTGGCCAGGACCCTAACCATAGGTTATACATGCATGAGCTAACAAAGAACGATATCCAACGCTATACCACAGACAGACTCCAGACGCACCCTAGATGGGAGGAACTTCTTGTCGATACGCCATCGGCGGACACACTCATCCAAGAGATCGTACAACGGGCTACCGGTGTCTTTCTCTGGGTTGTTCTCGTCACTAAGCTACTTCGAAATGGGTTGACGGAATATGATTGTTATCTCGACCTATACAAGAGACTCGACACCTTCCCTACTGATTTACAGGACTTTTTCAGACACATCTTAGGAGGTGTTGAAGTCTTCCACCAAGAAAAGATGGCAACGTCTCTACGCATAGCGCTAGCAGCGGATGGGCCCCTAGACTTAACGCTGTACAGTTTCCACGATGAGGAATACGAAGATCCTCATTACGCGTTGAAGTTAGAACTTAGTCAGCCTGACCAGTCTGACTATGAAGCAATGAGAAGGAGAAATAAGCTCACAAATCGGCGGTTAATCGGAAGGTGCCGTGGTCTTCTTGAAGTCAATAAGGACTGGGAGGTAAACCTTTTTACACCGTACTGTCAAGGACTTTTTACAGCTTGCAGAGATGTCAAACTTCCTAGTCGAGAAGTCGCCACGTTCTTTTAACCCACACATTTGTCTTCTAAGAGCTTATATTGCTTGGTTCAAAACCGCAAAATTTGATCGAATTACCCAATCCAAAGTCGAGCCACGCGAATTTCAGCCCAGATTCAGGGAAGCTACACTATATGCTGCTTTGGCAGGTGAGGATGGTCATCAATATGAACAGCTAAGCCATCAGCTCCTTGACGAGTTAGACCGTAGTGCAACGGACTTTGCCGAGCAAGACAGCCAAAGTATCTTTCGACAACAAGTCCTAAATGCGCAGCTGATCACATATCTCAACAACAAATTATTTAGATCGACACATTACTTCTCAAAGCTCGAAACTCCGCCTCTGTTCCTCTGCACTTCTCCCAATTACCCCCATGACTTCCTAGCATCACCGGCCCGTGGAGGAGGAGAAATATGGTCGAAGAAAACGGTGGAGGTAATTAGATGTCTCTTAGAGCATGGACAGAAGCCAAACAAAGGATACATGAGAGAATACTATAAAACGCCCTGGATTGAGGTTGTGAAAAGGACCATACCCGGCTCTAACTCTGTGTCACCGAGCAGTCAGCAAGGCGCTACTTTCCGCTCTGCTCTTGAGACAGGTCTTTTCAAAGTCTTTCTTCAGTACGGCGGTGACCAAAACGCGCTAGTAGCCTTTCGATCGTCTTCACAAGATGTTATATAATCTAGCGCTTGGATCAACTACGTCTTTGCTTCCTTAGAAATTCCGACTGATTTGGTATATGAGTCATTGTACCTTCAAAGCTTAGACAGCTTTCTCATGGGCATTGATATCGACCGCCCACAACACTCGCCGGGAGGAGGCAGCCTCCTGCAGACGCTGAAAGTTTGGGAAATGCTTTTTGCTCAACTGGAAAAAAGTTCCGGCCGAGGAAACCCTTATAATGGCCGACTTCTTACCGAAGTCATAGACAGACTTCTTTCGAAGAGCCTAGAGAGTCGATCATCGGAAGGTATCTGGCTATCAATCGGAAAATATCTCCCTGGACGATCCTTCGATAGGCTCAAAACTAAACACAAATCCAACGGGCTGTTAACCAAATCGTCGAAGAAGACCACCAAAATAGCAAGGCCAACCAGCACTCTGTTGCAAAAGGAACCACATAAGAGACGGAGGTAGTATATACAGTCGGGCGACTTGCGTTCAGGGCTATTGTGGTAATATACAAATACATATATTTGTATGATGGGTATGTTCATTGTTTGCTTCCGGTAGTGTTTAGCAGGAGCGAGCTCTTTATTAGGACTACACATGATGGGTTGAAACAGTGCTAATATTTCGTCCTAGTCACACCATGAGTGAAAGGACACACACTGGACTTTGAGCGAAAATGGATAGACTAGAAACTCTAGAGAGACCCACGATAGAGACAGCTGTATGGACTGTGGCTGGTAGGTACTGGGCGGAGACCTCACCTCGGACCAGTCGCGAAGTTCATAACCTATGGTCAGCATCCTTGCTTATCAAGGACTTGGAGAGCAAGGATAAACTAGCAAGGCTGGTAGGTCTTTATTTCTAATGCTATATTTCTGACTTAGTCATTGAACGGCATTGAAGCAGAGTAACTGGGACCCGGGCCTAGAACAAGGTCCAAAACGACATCTTACCTACAGTTTTTCAAGATTACAGTCGGGTCTTAATAGGGTAAAAGAAACAACCACAGGGCTGGTGGGCCTAGAAATAGAATTAGTATCTGGTAAAGCACTGCTTAGGGAATGTATGAGGGAGCTCATGGAAAGACTGTTTAAGAGCTGAGCTAAGGTTGAGCTTGACGCTGACTAGGGAATCGCTGAGTTTCGTCTCAGGATAACAGAGCATCTGAGCTCCAGCCGGCCCAAGACTCGATGTGTTGTGGCGCTGCTGGTGCATGCATCTTTCTGAATTCACACACATTTGTCTCACTATTGACTTTCACTGCACAGCCCCCTGGAGCTCAACATGTCAACAGTATGCAGGCCAATTGTCTGTAGGGAAGACCCTGCCAGCCTCGCGTAAAATTTGCCGTAGTTTTGGCGCTGCAAAACAGAGGTGGCGAAGTGGAAAAGTGTAATTTAGGCAGCATGAACCTCCGCCACGTAAGGCAGCTTTTCCGTCGGTAGGCGAACGGTGGTTCGCATCATTGCTCAACTACACGAATGCAGGCTGGCCTGACGGCAGCGGGACGGCATGTGCAACAAGAATATGCTAGAGGGTGTCCAGGCCTACACAGTGTCACTGGGTGGATTGCAGTATAGAACATTTGCTACCTGAAGCCTTCTTCGTGCCAGCCTCCTTGCTTTCCACCTGTACAAGGAGGCCTCAATTGCACGCCTGAGGTACAGTGACAACCCGCACCTCACCGCTTCTATCCTTCTGCTAGGCCTGATTGCTGTCTATTCCCGACTTATCCTCTTTTGTCGAGTCACGCTGGAAGCTAGGATCCATGCTGCAGTTCTATGAGGCGTGCGCTTGTCTGCACCCAATTCAAATGAATCTTTCTGCCTTGCTCAACGGACAGGCTCCTGAGAAGAGTTTTGCAAATCAATCGAACTTCGCGTCTAGCAATGCAGGCGACAGCAGCATTGAAGACGGCCATGGATGAATCATATCAGTTTCTCCTCGAACCTCGAGTGAGACGCTTCGAGGACCTATTGCCTCGGCAGCAATTAGAAGCGTTCAAGAGGACCTCTCTTGTGGACGTCAAGCGCCATATCATTGCTATGCAAAGAAATCAAGATCAGAAGAAAACACTCATGGATCTCTCTAGATTGCAGGCTTTTATAGAAGCAATGAGTCAGTTCACTCTGGTATGCGAAGATGTGGAGATGGATCGGCCGGAGTTGTCGTGCTTCATTTGGGGGCCTTTAATGTTTATCTTAAGGGTAAGTCGTCAAAGTTGGGAAGCTGCAAAAATCGCAATAGCTGACTACTCCCGGGGAAGCTCGCCAATGAGTTGTCACAGGCCTTGGATTCTACGTTAGACTTCTATCTAGATTTTGGCAAGAGAATACCACTACTTGTCCCACACAAAGACATGTTACACCAATCTACTTATGCGAAGAAGTTTCTTGGTTTCATATACATCGATCTCTTAGATTTTCATTCGCGCATTCTAAAGCTATTTGCAGAGAGAAGTGAGTATTTGGTTGAAGGCGAATGCTCTCTTTGACGCTAATCGAAACCACATAACAGATTGGAAGCGCACATTTTCTGCAACCTGTGGCGACTACCAAAGATCTTTCAAACTAGTGATGGAAAAGTTAGAGCGGCATGAAAGATTCCTAAACGACCTGATACGACAACACCACGACCGCAATATACAAAGCTCAGCTGGACGATTGATTAATCATATCCTGCGCGACGAACCAGGTCAGGACAGCCTTCGCGCAATACTCTTTGATTACGAAGAAGACAGACAAACATGGCGAGAGATGTTCGAAGCACAGGAAACATCCCGCAAAGACGAAAGTCGCGTGACTATCAAGCGCTGGCTATCTGACAGTATTGACGAGAGCATAGATCATAATCGCTTTCGGAAGATTAGAGATGAGTTTCCAAATGCAGGTTCCTGGATCTTACAAGATCCTAAGATTAAAGATTGGATGGACAATGAAACCCCTAAAAGCTCGTTATTGTGGATCAACGGTAAATTAGGAGCAGGCATGTATTCCAACCTTCAGTCATGCAAGATGTTGGGACTAATATGAAAGAGACTAGGCAAGACTATACTTTGCAGCCGCATTATCGATCATCTCGATGACGAAAAGTACAAAGCGAATACTGGTTATTTCTACTGTCGAGGCAATGAGCTGAGAGGTAGCAATTGTCTGAGTCTCTACAAGAGCTTATTGAGACAGCTCGTCGACCAAAACGAGGACCTTCTTCCTATTTTCCAAGCTAAAAAATCCCGCGATAGAGAGGTTCTGGTAGATGAGAATCTAGCAAAATCTCTCATTGATCTGTCTTACGAAATGAACACAGAACAGTACATCGTGATTGATGGTTTGGATGAGCTTCCGGACCGCGAACGTATCGATATGGTGCAATTCTTGGTCTCCATTGTTGACAAAAGCAACGACCACACGCCCGGCAAGATCCGACTCCTGCTTATAAGCCAAGATCTTGCGGACATGAGAAAACTGATGAAAACCTCTGCCGAGATCTTGGATCTTAAAACGTCAGACACGGAGGACGATGTGAAAGTGTTCGTTGACAAACGGCTGGAGAGGCTCAAGGACAGATTCGATCTATCTGAGCAGCAGACTCTACAAATTCGACTTCTTGTTTTGAGAGGGACGAATGGTAAGCGAAACTCTACTTTTGCAGGCGCAAACTGACCATATCATAGGCATTTTTCTCTACGCTTTTCTCGTATTGGAAAACCTTCTTGAGCAGTTCACTAAAGAATATCTTCTACAAGAACTTCATGTAGACAAATGGCCCAGTGACCTTGGAGATGTGTAAGTTCGTGTCCGTATATAAAGCATACTAGAAGGCTAGCGAGCCTACTGCCAGTCCCCAGTCACAACTAAAGGGTTACTGACACGAGTATCTAGGTATGGGAGGATTATTGAAAGGCTTAAAAGCAATCATCGATCAAACGGTTGGCTTATTGCCAAGAAGGTCTTCAGTTGGTTGGCGTGCGCTAAGCGGCCACTTACGTGGCATGAACTCCAAGCGGCCTTGTCAGTTTACGTCGACCAGGCATTTCAGCCGAATTTCAGCCAAGACCGTGGAAAATTGCGTAAAGACATCCGCGAAATATGTGGTTCTCTCATTCACGTCATGGAGGGAAATCGAATCGACTTCATTCACCAAACCGCGCAACAGTAAGAGCATTCAATATCTGATAGAATGCTCTAAATTGGGTTGATATTGACAAATCATTAGATACATCATCAGAGAAGAAAACATCGACGCAAGAGCAATAGAATGCGACCTAGCATTTTTATGCCTGAACTATCTGTCTCTCGAGTGCTTTCACGGCGATGCTGATGAAGACCAGATCGAACATTACGCGATAAATGGGTACTATGCATTTCAAGATTATGCAGTCTCCAAATGGATGGATCATGTCGAAACAGTAGTCACAGGGAAAACAATTGGACTACTGCAGGATCCTTTAGTTGGACGAGAATATCAACAAAATGCATCTCAGGCTCTTCAAAGATTTCACGAAGTCTATGGAAATGAAATAAATGCGGCAGGAATCCAAGATCAGTTCTCGTCATTAACGAATTTGGTTACCCCGCGAGAACAATGTCAAGCATTCACCAATTACGATTTCCACGAACAGCTCGTGGCTGTCTGGGCGAGCATAACTAAGCATCAATCGTTACCATCGAAGGAAAAAGACAAGCCAAGCCTTCCAGGACTCGTGGATGCCTTGAAAAGAACACGTAAGGTGCTTGAGAATATGTTTGAAAAGTCGGACATAGACGAAGAGTCCGAGAGGCTCGAGCGCTTGTACGGAACTCGGATCTACAAGTGTGATCATTTGCGATGCAAGTACTTTTATGAGGGCTTCGAAGTCCGTGAGGTGAGAGACAATCATTTGAATAGGCATGACCGACCATTCTTGTGCCCCGTTCCGGGCTGCTCTATGATTCCTTTTGGATTCTCTACAGGCCGAGACCAGGAAAAACACGTGCGCAATTATCACCCAGATCAATCTGATCAACCTTCCGGATTCCGACGATTGGAACGTGAAGTTCCCGCGAATGGTAGATTCACATGTGAGCTTTGCTCGAAAAGCTTCACTCGGTATGCAAATCTAGAAGGGCATAAGAACAGCCATCTAGGGCAACGGCCATATGCCTGCACAACTTGTGGAAGAGGATTTGCTCGTATGAACGATCGCAGAAGACATGAGAGAGTTCATAGAAGGCGATGAAAGTTTCATACCAAATAGTATGACAGGCAACTTGGGAAGGATTTCATAGGATGGTTTCAACTTTTTTGAACTATTATAGCAGCCGGCAGTTAGATACTTGCTACCGTCGCAAACACCATTGCCTCCACCCCGGCTTAGTCTCCATAATATATACCCGTGAAAATGATCTTCCCTGAATCATTAGCCATGATTGAAAAAATGAATGGCCGGTCAAATATCAAGATTGTCGGATTTTGCGGACGGCTCCGTTTCATCATCACAGCTGTAGCGGCTGCAGCTGTTGTGCCTTTCTCGTCAACTTTAACAAACGCCTTATGGACTACTTCCTCAACGAAACAATCGCCAGTCCCCATGTGTGGAAAAGCTTGGTCGACAGGGAATCCAAGTTCTCTTAAGGATGCCTTCAAAGTGTAATCGCCCAGGATCTCGAATCTTGGAAACCCAAATTGATTATATTTAGATTTGGAAAAGACATCATCTAGGGGTTTTACCCCCTCCACTTTGATCGTATCAATGACTTCCTCAAAAGAAGACTCAGCTTTCGGCAGATAAGCGACCAAGGAAATTCCATTGTTGGACGTCTCAGATGTTCCATATGGTAGTCGCACCGCATCATAAGTTGGAGTCAGACGGCACCATATTTTAGTGTTTTGCAGGTACATCATACGGACAGACCTGCGCTCTTCCTTGCTTAGATGAAACGCAACCGATTGGGTGTATCTTTCATCGAACTTGTTTTCCCATGAACCTTTGAAAGCCAAGGCGTTCACAATGACCGTGTGAATATTCCTCAACAGCGACTTGCTAAGCATGTTTTGTATCAAACCCTCTGTTTTATCGGAAATCCATGAGTTTATACCATCCACTTCTTCTGCAAGGTTGGAGTACTGGATGAACTCAGCATGGAATCCTTCAAGGAATGTCTTGTAATCGTCGAAGACCGTGAATGATTTATCCGCGAAAATGGCATTAGCGACGGAAACGGATGATGTCATACTTGAGTCACTAGAAGTTATCAGACTTGAGATGGACTGGAGCTCTTCATCTCTTTGTACACCAAGCTTTTCGAGTAGCTTTTTCTTCGTATCATCCTCAGCAGCTCCAGTTAGCAGGCTGAGAGCCACGACGATAGATAAGGGAGAGAAGAATAGCGACTGTGTGTTTTTGGAAGCGCCTAGTAGCCTGGGCAGCATAGCCCAGGCCAGGTTCGATATAGCCGAGGCTGGAGATGCCATGTTCCCCTTGTTTGGTTCTTGTTGCTACCAACAAGGGTGAAACGAGCATGGAGACCTGTTGCGTTGTCCCACTGAAGGAGTTGTGCGGTGGGTAATCTTAGCAAATGTGCTTAATTTAGTCTAGATAGGTGCCAAAGTACTCTGAAATCACGTGTGCTCCTAAAGGGGACTGACAGATTCGCCTTATTCTGGTTCGTGATTAGATACAGTATATACGACGTATCACCTCTCACTTAGATGGACAACCTTGCCAGTCAGTGCTAGGATATTGGAGTTAATGATTGTGATACATTTACCAAGTTGTGCACTTTTCTTATCTGGAAGTCCGCGGCGCGCAGTCCTTGCGACAAGGCGCTAATATTGATTAAAGAACGAGCATTGATCTACTTATTTGAGGATGAACTCTTGTACCGGTGGAAGATCTAAATCCAACCTGTTGTTGCCTGAGTCAAAAACCTCGCCATCCATGATGCCATAAGTGAACGTGTCGCCCACAAGTTTGAAGAGCCCGTGTCCTTCTTCCCGAAGAATGACCGGGGCGTTGCATCCTTGCAGTACCACCACTAGATCACCAGCCTGGACACCCTTTGTCGCAGCCCCAAAGAGATCCCGTTCTGTCTCGAACAACTCGCGGCCCGTCATAGTATACTTCTGAATAGCTTCTCGAATGGTTTTCATAGTCATGATAGCAAGCTCAACGCTGTCACGTCCCTCGGCCCGGACGGCATCGCGAAATGTTATTAAGGTCTCGTATTTTGGATAGGAAGCAGCGAGCTCGCTTCCTTCCTTGAGAAACCTGAGGTTGATGTCGAACCAAACCTCCTCCGACCTTTTGTCCTCATACATGACATCTCCAAGATAGCCCCATTGAAGACATACGAGAAGCAAAAATCCTTCTGCCATCTGGAAAAAGATATTGGGCATCTCAGTTTCTTCCGAGGTAAGGCTAACATCTACAAATCGGATCCGATAGTCATGATCTAGGAGTCATGTCTTGAAAAGAACATTTAGGAATGTATGTCCCGATGGGTGAATAGGATCAGCGCCAGCGGTAACACCTGGTGATGAAGTAGTCTTGTCAGCTTGGACTTGTATTAGAATTGAAAAACATCACACGTGAAATACCCACCGCTAACGAGAGCCCATATCAGTAGAGCGGTATTGTTCATTTCTATATCATGAGTGAGGAGTACCTTGTCAACGACGATGCCGCGAACACGCAACATATATTTTTCAGATACCTCATTGCCATTGTCTATTAAGTTGGTGAGATCTGAAAGTAGCTCTTGGCCTTTGCTAGCATTGTGAATACTCGGTGGTCGGCTGAGAGGCATAGGTATTGGCTCGACTCTCTAATCTGGGACCCATGATGGTAAGTCCAGCTTCCCCATTTCCTGTTTCAGATGACAGCGAATAGAAGCTTCCCCCAAGATGTCGAAACTATCACTTGTAGAAATGTGTGCCCGGGCAAAATCTGTGTAGACGTCCAGAAGTGACTTTGAATAATCTGGAGACGGGAAGCTATCGGCGTCTTTTGCTAGACCCATGATAGAAAATAGATGGTCTTTTGGGTCGGAGCATTTGAATTGAGCTGTGCTTTGAAGCATGGATATCATGAAGCGTCTTGACTTCTTCCATTTGTCTGTCTCGTCGGCATTCGTGAATGGCACGAGGACCCGGATTTTAGAGGCTTTGATCTTGTCTTCTTGCTCGACTGTTAGAGATGATAAAATATCCGCTTTGCGCATGACCTGATACCAGGCCTCTTCAAGCCCTTGAAACTTGTCCCAGCCTACAACATCAGAGCCACAGCAAACTTTCACAGTGCGGCCTAACAATACCTCTTGGAGAACCCAGCGTCGTTGCCAATATGGCCGGTTGAAGAGGTTATCTATTGTAGACCACTTGGGCGCATCGAACCCGCCAGCTATGACTTGTCTAGCAGATATCGTTCACCCTTGAGTTCCGGACCACCCCATTCTTCAACAGTTGACATAGCCAGGGCACTGTCTGCTGATTCCCTTCCTAGCCAGACAATGACAGAGGCGGCTTCCTCGAATATACTGGCCATCATCGAGACTTGGGCACTTTTTTTCCGCGGCATCAGCTTGGTTGATACATATTGCATCTGCCCAAAGAAGTATTGCTTCATCCTCTACTCTAACATGTTGTAGCGCTACGGCAAGGTTGACTGGGACAGGAATGTGAGCGTTGTCAACTTCGATGGTCCTCGTCGTTGAGGAATTACCCCAAACGTAAGATAATGCATGGTAAGCGGGCCGACCTGGATCATCCAGAGAGATGTGTTCGACACTACAATGCACTAGTACTTCAGGGTTGTTGGACGGGGAGAGTCGAATCTCCCGGTGTGTAACCCTAAGATAGTGGTATAACTTAGGCGGTGAGACTGCGGAGGATGGAGGGGCTTCTTCGTTCATTTCTGCCAAGAATTTGCTCGCTTTTGAACCGTAAGTTGTAGATGCCACATCAAATATTCTTGTTGGCTCTTCAGTAGATTCCTTGCCTCAAATTGTCGTGCTTACTGTCAAAGTCGGCTGCCTTACGGTATTGCCTACGTAGGTACCTTGGTAGACAAGGTAGACAGCCTCCAGACATTGGCTTGGTTATCGAATGAACAGGTGGGGGCGGGGTAATTAATGTCTTGCTGGAACCCATCTTGCCTCAACAACTATCACCGACAGCATAGAGCCTACAAAGTAAACACTGTAAGTAACTCTATCAAAGCCAGTCAATGTGTACTTAAATATGTTATCTGAATGATCTTTCTATTCTAATGGCTAACGATGACAGCGGCTTTAAAGTTAGCTTAATTAGATGTCTTTGACTGGGAATTTAAACTCTTGTTTTGCCGATTTTGCAGACAGCAAATCCACCGTACTGAAGAACAGCAGCTCCTATCAAAACACCATTGTATGGGTCAAGAGCCATTGCTGTCATATCGCTTACCACGCTTCCATCATCGAAATAAATCAACTCTGGCTTGTAACCTTTTGCTTTTGTAAGCCGCAGAGCCGCGGCAGGTGCAAGTAGCTCCTTGCCCAGCATTTGAACATTGGCCAAATAGCTCGGCAGATCTTCGAGAGTTGGGAATACTAATATATCTGATTAGCCTTTGCACTATAGTAATGATCCGGGGCTTCTCATACTCGAGACTATCAGATCTCCAGTGGTCGGGTCTACATTTATATTGTCCGCGGCAGCACCCAGCTCCTAAATGTAAGTCTATTGTTAGCCACTGACTAACTGTAACAACTGCAGCCTGTCGTCGAGACACTTACAACTTGATCGATAATATCCGTTCCCCTATCCGACCGGAGTCGATAAATGGTGATGGTTCCGTTCTTGGAGTCGCCCACAAACATGCGATCCTCCCAGACTGCGAGGCCGTTGGCTCCGGGATATGTCTTGGTTACCTGTCGACAATGAACGTCCTGCCAATTTACATTAGTAAATATTGCAATCTTTCTCTGGTGGGCGTATGAGAGCTTGCCGTATGCGACGCTTCACAGTATTGGACATGCGTTGCCCACGTCCAAGGTCCGAATTTCTCCTCAAGATCGCGAAGAGGACCTTTCACAAAATAGTGATCATTGGTCAGGTAGAACTCGCTGCTCACGTAAGCACTCTCTGTATCAATATGAAAGGCATGTACAGACTCACAACTCGCCAACCGCTGCAACGCCGTTTGCCGTCTTGATCCCAGGATGTTTAACGTCCCGGACCAGCTCCACCACATCCGATCCAAGCTTGTGAGAAAAGATACTAATAGAGTCACCATCTCGAGCATGTCTGACAGCAAATATATGGATCTATGTATTCTCGTCAACATGTTAGGTCCTTGGATCGAACTTTTAGGCTGATTGAACTAACCTTTGACGGGTCAGACGGAGACTGGAAAAGGTCGATGCCGTGTGTCACAAAGTCTCCATCGAGGCCTTTGATATTTAGCTCCACTGTACGACCAGTTTTGATGTCATGTTTGAAAAGATGTTCGCGGAATGTCACCTCAGGGCGCGCGGCGACATCTCGAACGCAGGCAGGGGGATACCACCGCGCCCGTCCCATGGGATCGCCACAAGCTACAAATGCTGTGCTCGAAGCAAAATGAATCTTGACATCCTCACACGCGTTGGCAGCACTGATCACGGTGCATTCACCGTTGTTAAGTGCAGTGCTATTCTCCCATTGGTCGAGCTTAGTCGGGTCAATGTTCACATGGCCTACGAGCTTCTCGGCAAACGCCCGAAGATCGCGGTGGAGCCAGGCTGACGCGAGAGCAAGTAGAAGCACTCCGAGTGCGGAAGGCAAGTTATGACGCCAAGACATGGCCTGCTCTGATTTTGAGACGAACAATGATTAGAGAATCGCGACTCGGAGTAAATATATTTGGCCCTGGCAGGGAGTCTTGTACTAAAAGCTTTATCCTTGTTCGGACCATTGCGGAGCGACATCGCGGAGCCCCAACTCGACTAGAGTATTGATCGGCGTAGACTTTAACTCGGGAATAACTAGCTTCATCCATCTCGGATGTCAGCATGCCGTCTCCTCATGCCCCGTGGGGGAAGTTGGAGAAAGCATAAAGGCTTGCCATGTGCCTCAGACTTGCGGTGCCTGCAAGGGAGGAGTGTTTGCCCAAGATAGGGTTTGTACTTTTACGCATAGACCAAAATGGCGGCACACCGACGAACTACTTACAGCTATATGATTGTTGCCTTCGTGGCATTGGGGTCTCTTACATTCGGATACTCCAATGTCATTATTGGCACAACATTGGCACAGCCAACATTCATCTCTTACTTCAACATTGACAAGCTCGAAAACTCGGACGCGATCTCTGGTGCAACTAGTGGAATTTATACAGGAGGTGGACGTACGTGGCCAAATCGTGACAAGGCGTATTTGTGACATCATAGCTGATTACAGTGAATAGTCTTAGGAGCTCTGTTCTCATCTTGGTCCTCCGAACGCCTTGGATGCAAGAAAGCTATCTTTATCGGCTCTCTACTAGCCACCGTTGGAGGCGCTCTACAAGCAGGTTCAGTCGCTATGGCCATGTTCTTGGTGTTTCGCTTCGTCAATGGTCTTGGAGTCGGTAAGATCATGGCTACTCTCACCTTGAGAAAGTCATCAGCATTAAGTCATTGATAGGTATGCTACTGTCACTTGTTCCACAGTATCAGAGTGAAGTCTCTGCACCACACTCCCGGGGTTTAATGGTGGGATTCCATGGCATCTGCGTCACGATAGGATACTTCTCAGCCAGGTAGATTGACAGTTCGCAATTTCATGGTTCTGGTCTACTCACAATGTTCATTTAGTTGGATTGGATTCGGATTCTACTTTGTCACGTCTCTACACGGCGCAGAGTGGAGACTACCATTAGCTATTCAAGCTGTTCCACCGCTGTTTTGCACTCTGGGCATCATGTTCTTGCCAGAATCACCTCGATGGCGTAAGGATTTATCCTCATTCTTGGTCACATAACTCTAATCGAGAATCTTCAAGTCATTTCGCGCGACCGATCAGAGGAGGCACTCGCCATCGTTAGGAAGCTTCATCACGATCCCAGTGACCCAGATGATACATTTGCTTTCAGAGAATTTCAACAAATCAGACAACAATTCGAGATCGACCGCCAGAATGCTGTCTCGTGGACTCAACTGTTCGCCAAACCTTCGTACCGTAAGCGAATGATCATCGGCTTTATTGTGTTGTTTGGGGCACAAACGACTGGTACCACAGTCATCGCAAGTAAGGAGCCATTTACAATACCAGACATTCAGAGCGAGCTTCTAACCCTTTGACTAGATTATGGTCCCGAGCTGTACAGCAGGCTAGGATTCGACACCACGAAACAACTTCTCCTGGGTGGCGTATACGCAACGATCGCTCTGTGTGGAAACTTTTTCAATGCCCTTACTGTCGACCACGTGGGTCGTGTGAAAGCATTGAAGATTGGCTGGATCGGTGATTTGCTGTCTTTGATAGGAGAATGCGTTGCGCTCAGTATGTTCGAGAGAACAGGGTCTCGTCCTACCGCAATCGCGAGCGTGTTCTTTTTGTTCTCTCACATCGCGTTCTTCGCTTTCAATATTGACGTGACAACGTAGTAAGCTTTGCACCCCTACACCACGTATCCCTCTCTATCCTGAGGCCGATTCTAATTGTATGGGCAGTGTCTACACCTCAGAGATCTTCCCGAACCATATTCGATCCAAGGGAATGGCATGGTCCATCGTGTCTTACTTTGCGTCGCTGATCATCTATCTACAAGTGGCACCTACGGCCTTCGCCTCCATTGGATGGAAGTTCTACCTCGTCTTCCTCATCTTACTGTTTTGCTTTATTGTTCCCCTCTTCTTCTACTTCCCTGAGTCGAAGGGGCTTAGTCTGGAGGAGATCTCACGTCTGTTCGGCGATGAGACCACAACGATCAGCCTCGAAGGTCCCAACACTCTTGAAGAAAAGGTTGCAATTTCTGAGCAAGTGGAGAGACAGCAACAAGAGCAGGCTAATCCATAATGGAGCTTGCAGTGTACGTTAAGATGGTGGCACTCAAGTAGAGATTACTTGGCAGGGCTGTCCGGACATGATGATCACATTAGCGTAGCGGTAGAGCTGCAGCGTTTGTGTATAGGACCTGGTCTCTCGCAAAGTACTGCCAAAGGATGCAAGAGAGCACAATCCGGTAAGAAAGTGCGAGCCGATTTTAGTGGGGAAAATGCTCAAGCGCGGTTGTACTACAATAACAAAGTCTTGTTACATTGTGGCTTGAGCATCCTACAAGCGTATCCTTAGGAAGAGCATTTCGGGTCGTGCATGTTTACGTTTTCAGCGCTACCTAGCGAATGACCGCCCTTCTCGCCAATGACGGTCTGGAATGGAGAGGACTTCAAGTGAATGGTGTAAAGCAGTACGAACGCCAAATACTTGAGTCGAATCTCTCAGTGCGAATACTCAAATGATTCAAGGCTCTAATAGCTCATAGTGACTCCAAACTTGAGATTCTATAGGTATAAATAAAGTCGCGACAGAAAGCTTGTGACCTCCACTGCCCCGGGCTTGGGCTCCCTCAGGTGGGATCTGCCCCGAGTGCCGGAGGCGGTGACAGCCAGTAAGCCAAACCCCACGAGTTTACATTTTACGACAGGCGGCTTGTAGGCCCACTTAGGGCATCCTAATACCTGAATTGTGTTATGATGATCACGGTCTTGATGGTGTTAGTGCTCTCCTTAGTTCATTGAAAGACATTGCTATTTGAGTCACACGGCAACACTATAACGATTACCGAGGAACGAAGGATTTTCTTCTCATCGATCATGGCCATCGCCAGTGACCAAGCTCGCGTAAATTCCGGTTTGGTCTGTACCCGAGCGATAGCAACCGCTTAGCCTAAGCTGCAGTGTGTTCGTGAGCCATCTCTAACACAGGTATAGAATCGTTTTGGCGCAAGTTTCGGAGGCTCCCTGACACAGTATCGGGAAGAGTCGGAGGAAGAAATGAAGATTGTTTAGTTAGGTATAGATGATCAATAAGGACTTTGTTGAAGTCGACGTGGCACCGCCATTCGCACCTCTCTCGTGGACAACATGTGTCACATTAACGGGCGCTGATACATACATTGGTCACTCAAGTGTTTGTTAGCTATCCTGACTCTATTGCTTGCTCGATATCGTCAACTCCACTGGCTGACACATCTCTACACGTCTTCGATAATACGTCCTATGCTTTATTGCGAGAAGACATCGTAACATCCTGCTGTTTAACTACTCATTCCAAGGTTCGTGGAGTAACTCTAGGTCGATCTGGCTAATCTCTTTTAGGTATTTAGTAAGATCCTTCTCATCTCTCACTCTATCCCTCTCAGTCGATCCGTTGCCAAAGTATTCAAACCTATTCTTTTGCGCACCAGGCCGCCGTGCAAACTCAAAATCCTCCCAGCGAGGATCACGTAACGCGGCCGCACGATGATGAAATGATCCGGGCCATGCAATGAGCACACGTGTGTTCCCCTTGCCTTGCTTGAACCAGCTATTGCATTTGTCGCCGGTTACCTTGCTATCGAAGTAGCCATTAACAATATCATTAAATTCTTCTGTGGCATCTTCGCGCGTATCGAGAGACGCGTAACTCTGTGACTGAACTTTCCGGATACACTTGGCGATGTATGTTGCTGTAACCTCGATATGAAGAGGTACTGTGCCTCCTCTAGCGTTGCCTTGGGCCTATCAATTCTATTAGTGGAGTGATGCTTGTGATCATGGGATATTATATCCCATGATCACAAGATACCAATTCGAGCGTGCCAGAGCCTCAAGATAATTCGTGTTATTGATACGATGACGGACAAAAATTCCGCCATCCTGGTTGCTACCAGTGATTCGCTTGTGCGGCCCGAGTGTCTGCCTGGAAAAGAACAACCGAATAGAGAGTTCGGAAAGAAAGGTTTCTTCGCCTGGTTTAATTCAAACGATGGACCGCTTGAGCGACGACTAATCCTGAAGCTGGACTTCTTTATTCTAACATATGCCTTCATTGGCTTCTGGGTAAGCATGGGCTGAAAATCGCATTGCTACAATTTATCCTGACTAGCTGAAGATCCTGTACATTGATAGAGGCATTCTCGCCAATGCCTATATCAGCGGCATGAGAGAGGGTGAGTGCTATCCTTCAAACGTGTGTAGTAGATTACATGTTCGTGGCTTTCCTAACAAATGCATCGTTAATTAGAGATTAATAGTGTATATCATTGCTTCAATTATGACGTTCCCAATTGCAGCCTGGGGGGCAGTGTCCTTTCCGGGAACCCCGAAGGACGGCAAGCAATGGTTCTTCACACAAGAGGAGTTCGACTTAGCATCAAGTAGGATGGCTCAAGAAGGACGTCTCAATCCGAAAGGTTTAACTCTATCGCTCACTTCTGTCAAGAGATTCCTTGGCCGTTGGCACTTTTGGGTCCTGATACCTTGGAACATATCGTGGCTTATGGGGTATGAAAGCATGATCACCGGTAGTCCAACGCTTTGGCTGAGGAGCAACTCCCAATACTCTGTCGTCCAGGTCAACAACTTTACCGTAAGGACTTGGCCTTGTTGCAACTTCCCAATGCTCTCACAGTGTGCTAACTAAAACTAGGCAATCAGACCTAGCCTCGGAATCATTTTCATTCTAACATTTTCGTGGATTGCGGACAAGGGAGGTCACAAAGCCATCGTTTACGTTGTTGGATTTGTCTGTGCGCTCCACTTCATCTCGAAGTTTGCCTGGATTATGTATGATCACACATCTTTTGGCTACAAATGGTAACAGCACCTTTCCTGACTTGGCGCTTAACAAAAAGCTAACAAGATACTCTGTAGGTTTGCAACTGCGATTAGTTATATCGAGGTGTCATTATCCCCCATCAACTATAGCGTAGCGAATCTGGCTTGCACGTCGGATGCTGAAGAGCGTGCTTTCATTGTAAGCTCTATGCTAGCTATCAGCACGGCATTCGGCGTGTGGGTTCCTCTTCTTGCATTCCCGACAGTTCAAGCACCGCGGTTTTTCAGAGGTTACGCTATGGAGGCGGTACTGCAGTGGACGTATTTTGCTTGGACTTGCTTCGTGGTGTGGTATTCTGAACGTGATGAACGGAAGCGAAAGGAGAAAGATACATTGTCTGCTACGTCTGAGTGAGGAAATCCAACTGTGGGCATGGCGGCATGGGAGTGGATGGTTGTTGTGATCGTAGGAAGAGACTACAGTAGTTTGAGCTCTAGTTTACTTAAGTGAAATCTCTGAACGTCTGCACATGGGATAGCTATTTTCCAAATATTTGAAGTAACAAGGCTAGCACACGTTGTCCAAGACTGAGCGTAAATGGCTCTTTCTTCATTCCTGCCAAGCCCGTGCCGCAACGGTGATTTGTACACGGGACACAACTCGGGCGCTCTTATGCAACAGTTCTCAGAAAATGAGATCGTTATCTTTCGAGAAAAAAGAAAAAAAAAGATGGCCCACACAAAGTAGCATCAAACCTCGAGATTGGACTGTTATGTCGAGTATTCGGCGATGTTGTCAGTTGCGCGATTTCGGGCGTCACGCCATCACTACCACCAAAGACACCATGGGCTCGAGTGCATCACGCTGTCTCACTAGCATGCGAAACTATCCCATAACAGCATTACCGAATGGTTTATCTCCGATAGCAAATGTCATATCGAAGAGCAGTTTCATTTCAGTTCCTTGCAGATATATCCCCTTGATACATGTTTTACTAGGCACACTACACCATTTTGCTTCAAGTCCAGGCTAGGCAAAATTAAGACAGGATGCCGGTGACTGACGCACCCGCTCAAGAGTCGACGCCGTTAGAGGTGCTCCAAGATAAGGTGGAGGGTCAGCGTAGGCATGGATACACTGCTGATGGGAAGCAAAAACGCATGCTGCTCAATGTGTTCGATATGAATGGTATTGGCCATATTAGGTCAGTATGCCATGTTTTCGCACCTTGATTGGCAAAGTCACCATTGAGAGAACAGAGAAGAGATTCTAACGTGTTCTCAGCGTGGGTCAATGGCAGAATCCCGAAGACAAAAGCTCCCAGAAGAACAGGCTTCCCTATTGGATAGAGCTGGCAAAACTTTTAGAGAGTGGAAAGTTCAATGCTCTATTCTTAGGTATTCACAACAAAGAAGCGAGACTTATCTCAACACTGCTAACGAGATATATCAGCCGATAATTTTGGCTCTCATGATGTCTATAAGGGTAGCCATGCTCCAGCGATTCGATCTGGTACACAGTGGCCTTTATATGACCCCTTTGTGGTATGCTGCATGCCGAATGGTTGTATTTAGTCTGGACACTGACAAAAATAGATCATTTCAGCCATGGCGGCAGTCACTGAGAATCTTGCGTTTGGCATCACGGCATGTACGACCTTTGAACCGCCCTTTATTCTGGCAAAGAGATTTTCAACGTTAGATCATATTACCAATGGTCGAATAGCTTGGGTTCGTGTGCACTGCTATATAACAGAATCCAACAGTTCTTCAAAGCATCTTTTGCTAATAGCCGACTCTTAGAATATTGTGACATCGTGGAGTAATAATGCTGCCCGTGCAATGGGCTTAGAGCAGCTACCGGAGCATGATCTTCGATATGAGATGGCGGACGAGTACCTCAGCCTTGTGTACAAGTATTTATCCTTCCCATATCAGCTGTTTTCTGCTTTGACTGATCGTATCATCCAGCCTCTGGGAGGGCTCTTGGGCTCAAGATGCTGTGGTTCGTGATGTGCAAACCAATACTTACACAGATCCCTCAAAAGTTCGCAAGATTGATCATCAAGGTCGTTTCTTCAAATCAGTGTCCGCTCATCAGGTTGATCCCAGTCCACAACGTACGCCCGTCCTTTTCCAGGCAGGCATGTCATCTGCTGGTGCATCATTTGGAAGCAAGCACGCTGAATGCATTTTCATTGGAGGGCCAAACCCGACATTCGTAGGTAACAAGATCAAAAAGACTCGTGAGCTGGCGGCATCTCATGGCCGCCGCCCTGAAGATCTTAAGTTCTTCGTACAGTTCACTCCGATCCTCGCCGAGACCGAGGAGGAGGCTCAGGAGAAGTATGAACGTTACAAACAATACGCGATTCCAGATGGCGGATTGGCTCTTTTTGGTGGCATTTCAGGCATCGACGTGAGCAAGTTCTCGCAGGACGAGGAATTCCCAGCCGATCCAAACCATCCTCTTTGGGAAGGCTTTACGCAGCAACAATGTGAGGCGCTTCTAGCAAGGCCAGTCGGCTACGATCGTTGGACGCCCCGAACTCTTTCGGAGTTCCGGTTTATTGGCGGTAGTGGGAACTTCAAGATCGGAACTGGCAAAACAGTAGCAGATGAGTTAGAGAAGTGGATCACAATCGCGGATGTGGATGGCTTCAATATCGGACATGTCGTTGTACCGGGGGCTTGGGAGGACGTGATTAAATATCTCATCCCTGAGTTGGAGAAGCGAGGTTGGCTAGGGACCGGCGATTACCCGGCACGAGGTGGCACTGCTAGGGAGAACTTATACGGGACGCCTGGCGATGGTCTTCTACGACCAGGACATCCAGGACGACAGTATAAATTTGAGAATTATGACGGGGTCAGATAAATAACTTCCGTATAGAGAAACATGTAAGTATACTAGTTCGTGCCTTCACATCATTAGCATACTTGCTTTAGTCCACGACGAGAGTTCGAGGTGCCTTTGGCGACGCGCGCATATCCCCGGCCTTGTTTTGGAAGACGCGTAGTAACCAAACACCTAGTAAAGCTGCTTTGAGGCGTCTGAGCACTAAATGGTCGACCTGAGACAGTGGGTAATGAGGGGCTCCTCCTGGGGAAACCACCTGGACATAGGGTCAAGCCAGCGAAATGTGCCATATTTGAAAGCCTTCGTCGGAAAGCAGTGAGTGTGACGTTTTCACCACGGACTTTTGATGCGGCTTTTAAGAAACGGACTTTAAGCTTCGGGAAGATGGGAATTGGTGCCTCGCACCATTCGCAGTATCGTCTTTTGTCATAACACTCAATCAAGCATGTGCCAAGAATCGATAAGCTTACGCTGACATCGTGGTATATTTCCGGCTTTACGATCGACAGGCTTTGCAGAAGAAACAGACGAATGACAAGCATGATGAAGACAATCGAGCACCATTGTCCTTCGTTGAGCTCTCGTGTGTTAGCAGAGAGAGACGACGATGCCAGCATTGCATGTTTTAGAGGTGTCCCGTACGCTTCTGTTTCGGAGCGCTGGACTCAAAGTCGCACAAGGCGCTCTCTGCCAGGTACTTTTTAATGCAACAAAGTTCGGTCCCAAGTGCCCTCAGACACCTCACTCCTCCATTCTTCCCGTTAGCCTCAAGGAACCCGATGTTGCCTTCAGCGAATTCGAATGTCTCAATCTAAATGTCACTGTTCCATTGGCAGCCTTACCACAGATCGAGTCAAAGGAGGCGACCGCTTTGCTTCCTGTCATGGTATGGGTGCATGGGTGCGTCATAGTCTCGTGGTTTGATGTTTTTCCAATTCTGGTTTCCCAGCAATTTGACTCTTATGGATGCGAAGGCTGACATGTGCAATTCTAAAACAGCGGACGATATCAACATGGATCCAATTCAGCTGCTCGATATCGACCCCAGGGGCTGTTTCCAATCGCCTCAAGCTTGGGACATCCCTTCATCATTGTGCAAATCAACTACCGCCTTGGCGTCTTCGGACTTGCAGCTTCATCGGATCTTGGCCTAGAACACAACTCGAAGACTCCACCAGCCTTGCAGTCTGAGGAATGCAATTATTTTGCCAATTTCGGTCTTTTAGACCAGCGAAATGCTTTTGAATGGGTGCAAAGCCATATTCAAGATTTTGGCGGTGACCCTTCTAACGTCACTGCATTTGGAGTGAGCGCTGGAAGCGGAAGCCTCCATCTTCATATCCTATCCGGTCCTATCCGGAAAGCCCCTTTTCGACCGTGCAATCCTCATGTCCGGCTCTGCCCCAATCATGGATCCTTTGCCACTATCTATGCTCGAGAGAAATTGGGCAAGACTTTGCCGAGAAACCGGGCTTTCGGAAGAGTTCAGTGACAAACGGCTAGAAATACTGAGGAAATTGTCAGTGGAGCAGTTGTTGGAAATGGATGGACCAAAGACATTTTGGGGACCGGTCGAAGACGGGAGGTTCCTACCCACTTCACTGCGCCTTGGAGATCCAACTCCAGAGTATCGCTGCAAACGAATAATAATCGGGGATGTTGGTATGGATGCGATTATCTTTGACAAAGTGGCAACCCATGTTCCCCAAGCCGTCTTCCGCCAGGAAGTCCAGGTCACATTTCCATCTGCTTCGGATGCTGCCACCTTCTGTAGCCTGTTTGGGTTATCTGTGTTAGAGGATTTGCCTGCGATGCAATTTAGAGACGCAATGCGTTACTTGGTCTCAGTCGTCATATTCCACTTCCCCAGCATCGCTATTGCAGAAGTCTTCGGGTCAAATGCGTACCTCTATCACTTCGAAGAACGGTCGCCTTACGACGGACCGACTCATGGGCTCCCAGTTCATGGTCAATGCGCGGTCTACCTATATAACTCAGAGCGCAAAGCTTGGCCCGAATCGGCTCGAACGACATCCTCGGAGATGGCGAGATTGTTTATGGCCTTCGCTTATTCCGAAGAGCCTCGGGAGCCTTACCTTGCTGGGAAGAGGTTTCTGAGATTTGGGCCTGGTGGAATTTGTGGAATGACAGGATTCTCGGATGACAAAACAAGAGACTATGGCTATTTAGAATGGCTCAAGGTGAATTTTGAAGCGGCGAGAGGTCTCGTGCTAGGTTTGGACTTGTAATCTATTATAAGCCTCGCTAGAGTGCTGTAGTCGATCTAGGTAGGTCAATTTACACTTTTCTGTGCGCGTGCTCCGTTTCTTCCACACTCGCTGGCATCATCTCTGTTTTCGCACCGACAGCCTCAGCCCTGACATCGGCCTGCTCTCCATCGAAAATGACTGCAATCTCCTCCAAAGCTTTGCCCTTCGTTTCAAGGAACCACCCGTATGCAATGAAGCTTTCGACAGCCAAGATGGCGACATAGACAATATAGAACCTCCAACCAATATCCTGAAGCCCAATGGGGTTGACGTATTGGTTGACGAACACAGCTGCCTTCGTCGAGAAAACATACGTTGCCATGCCTTTTGCACGAATGGAGAAGGGGAGTACTTCAACGGAATATGCCACTGGCAACGGCGAGAAAGCGATGCAGTAAAAGATCTCGTAGACAAAAATCAATGCCATCACTGCAATGCCGGCAGAGCTGGCCGAAGTCTCAGCGAAGCGGGCGGAAGCGATCGTCCAACCAGTGAAGACAATCATCATGCCTATTGTGGAGATTCGGAACAAAGGCCGACGACCAAGTCTCTCGACAAAGAAAGCGCTGGTCAAAGCAAGAAGCCAGTTCCAGATATTCAGTAGCCCATTCACCAGGGCCTGTGTCTTCTTGCTCTTGATACCGACGGAGTCCATCACACGAGACAGGTCTAAGGGGAAATAATCAGCAAAGAGGTCATCATAGATAGGTATTATCAAGGCCTTACAATATGAGATAAGACCATTTCCTGACCATTGACTCATAAAACCCATGCCTAGGATAGTATTAGATCGAGAATCAAACAGTTCACAGACATTATCACTCACAGACAACCAAGAATATGCGGTATCGATTCCCCTTCGTCCTGACCATAGAAGCCCAGGTAGTGTTGCCAGACACTGACGAATGAGTTAATCTCCAGTTCAATCCGTAATCCAGACTTCTTCACTTACACTTTTCGTTGTCGATCGCAGCCCGAATCTCCTGGTATTCCAGTCTGACTAGTTCCGTCTCTTCACCCTCGCCATGATAGCGTGCTAATGCCGCCAGTGCCTCGTTGTCCCGATCCTTGGAGATAAGCCATCGTGGTGACTCCGGTAGAAACCAGACCGCTGAGAGTTGAACAAGGCTAGGGGCCATCTGAAGGAGGGAGGGAATCCTCCAAGACCAGGTGCTGGGGATTGTTCGCGTGCCATATGTAATCCAGGCGGCAACGATGCTACCAAGGAACCAACTGTTGTTCTTTCAATCAGTCAAAGAAGCTAAAGTTATGAGCGTGTCAGAGCCACCTACCAAGTGTTGCAGATAGCTGTAACTGTGACCCGGTCTTTGGGATGAGACAATTCACTGACAAGGCTGGGGGAAGAGGTGGTGGCGAATGACAGACCAAATCCAAGAATGAATCTGCTGACGACAAACATGGCAAAGGCCTGGCTTTCGCACTGCATAATAGCACCAATAATCATGATGATGCTGCCAATTGTTATACCCCAGCGACGACCAAATCGGTCAGCAACCCAGGGTGCAATGGGTGTAGAGCAAATACTACCAAGGGACATGATGGCACTCATGAGTCCAAGAGAAGCACCTCTGGGGTTGTCGAAGAAGTCGTCCCAGTATGAAACAGTTTGGAGGGAATTCATCATGGATCCATCGTAGCCCGAAGTCGCGTATGAAACAACCGCCGCCGGGAAGAGAAGGAAGTAGAGGCGTCGTCGAGCTGCCGACTTGTACCAAACAGGAGCCTCCTGAGCAAGCTTTGCGATACGCGATGGCTCGTAAGTATCGGCGGGGGACACGCCGTCACCGCCTTGGCGACGTGATTGTCGAGCAAGTTGATCCTGCCTTGGTGCCGGCAGGCGTTTGCGAAGAAAGTCCATTATTGAATTGGTAACGAATATGAACAGAATCTCAAGTTCACTTGGACTAACACCGTGGACTGAGGTAGTTGACTGTAACTCTGGCCAGATCGCCCCTTCTTATAGCTGGAAGGGGGGTTCAAAGTGAGGAGTAAGTGCTGGAGACAAACATGATATGAATTGGAGTTAAGCCTTGGAGGGCATGGTCAACCGAGGGCCAAAAGTATTGAAACCTTCACCCTATGCGAACCAATCCAATGAACTTGGCCTCCGAACCTAGCTCAATGGATCAGAAATGGCCTACTTGGGTGGTATGCCTCCTGTGGAGAGGGAGGGATCGCATCTGGGGTAACTCCACACAACCCTGTATAGTCTGCGTGTTTTTCCGATCTTCAGGAGTGTACCATGGAGTCGGTTTCGCGGAGCCCCATTTTCGAAGACGCGATAGTATCCAGTCCTCGTCTTGCACCTTTCCACTCTACACTCAGCAGGTCGTTATACAGTCGAAGACCTTGACGTGCCGCGTGACCACACGAATCAGCGACTGTTTTGAAGTCGTCGGTGGAGAACACTAAGCCCCAGTTTCTCGCATGGTCTCGGTGAGCTGACGAATCAGGGCACTTCGGGGCAGCTAAATTCCTCCCCCTAGCGCATTGTGGAGGTCCCAAGAGAAAGTTCGGGGCAGCTAAATTCTTGCCCCGAATATCTAAAGGCGTACAATCCCGCTCGCCACGTGCTCTGAACGAATCTAAGGAAGAGTCTCTAGTCGGGGGGAAACATCGGTGGCCTGGGGATAAAATTGAGTGTAATAATTTCGGGGAAGCTCTTAGGTCAGCCCCGGAATCATGTCATGTTATCACGCGACTTAGTCATAGCCAGATTCTCCGCAGGCCCCTTGTCGCCAACCCCGTACCCCGTATAGAAGAGCAGAGCTACCATACAGAACTCTGGTATGCTCCAGTCGTCACGCGGCGATCGGGGGCAAATAGCATTGATATTCATGGTGTGGGGCTCTATCATTCAAACGCATGCGGCGATGGGAATGATTGGTTCAAGCTACACGCCGCCCATCCGGGCCCAGAATAGTTCGCAAGCTCGCACGGCGCTAGATATAAGTGAGGTATATAGGAGCTAGAGCTTGCTCATGAGTGTGATGTTTGCCGATATTCGGTCTTCATGTTAGAGTCTTGCGAAGCTCACCCCCTCCCCTCAATCTAACCTCCTTCACCTGAACCCAACTTGTTTAGACTCATCAGTTATAATGTCGGGTGGTATACTCAAAACTTCTGGCACGAAGATTGTCGACACCGAGGGCAATGCCGTTCTTCTTCGCGGCGTACGTACCCCATTCTGTCATTGCATGTCCTGGCAGAACATCAAGCTAACAAGTCGCAATCAAAGACGGCCCTCGGCGGCTGGATGCTGATGGAAAACTTCATGAATGGGTTTCCAGGACGAGAACATCAGATTCGAAACGCGCTTCTTAAGGTTTTGGGCAAAGAAAAGTACGAGTTCTTCTTCGATAAGTTCCTTGAGTATTTCTTTACCGAGAAAGATGCCGAGTTTCTGGCGTCAATTGGTTTCAACTGTGTCCGACTATCATTCAACTATCATCATTTCGAAGATGATATGAACCCATTCGTAATTAAGGAAGAGGGCTTCAAGCACCTCGATCGAGTTATCGAAATCGTAAGTTAGCTCTTGCCACAGACGCCCTGACACCAAAAACTAAAGATGGTATTGCAGTGCACAAAATACAAGATTTACACTATTCTAGACCTACACGCCGCCCCAGGAGGTCAGAACCAAGATTGGCACTCCGATAACCCTACCGGTTATGCCGCATTCTGGGACCATAAACACTTTCAAGACAGAGTTGTCAATCTTTGGCAGGTCATCGCCAAACGCTACCGCGGCAATCCATGGATTGCGGGATACAATCCTCTGAATGAACCTGCCGATGTAGAATGGACTCGATTACTATCATTCTACGACAGAATAGAGGCGGCCATCAGAGAGATTGACTCTGAGCACATATTATTCCTAGAAGGAAACACGTAAGGCCTAACCTCCAGCCCCTTGTAGATTCCGCCTATGTTTGCGTGTTCTAATACTTGAAACATTACAGATTCAGCATGGACTTCTCAGGTTTTGAGAAAGTGTTCCCTAATTCGGTATATGCCGTCCACGACTATTGTGGTTTTGGATTTCCCAACAGGATCGGTAGATACCAAGGTCTGAAGGAGCAGGATGCATACATTCGAAAGATGTATGATCGTAAAGTAGAGTTTATGAAGAAGCATGATATTCCTGTCTGGAATGGTGAGTATTGATTGCCCAATTCTGAGTTTGACTGATTCTCACACGTGGAAAATTCCAGGAGAATTTGGTCCAATATACGAAAAGGAGGAATATAATCCAGATTGGAAAGTTCAAAATGACGAACGATACGATATGTTGGACAAACAGCTTGCAATCTACACGTCAGAAGAAATTGGTAAGCTGATTCAACCTGCAAAGAAGAAATTCGGCTGACTTTACAAAGCGTGGAGTATCTGGGCTTATAAGGACATCAATGTTATGGGCATGACCTACTTATCTCCTGAATCTGCATGGATGAAACTTCTAGGGCCGATGCTGCACAAGAAGAGACAGATGGCTGTGGACAGCTGGGCTTATGATGATGCGCACCTCCAAGAAGGCCTGTTCGGGCCGCTCCACAAATGGTTTGAGGACAATATCCAGCCGCCCTACAATAAGAAGTATCCATGGCAGTGGCGGATGCACATGCATGTATTCCGCGGTATTCGAGGTATCACACTCGCAGAATATATGATCCCAGAATGGGCCGACTACTTCAAGGGAAAGAGCTTTGAGGAGCTAGACGAGCTTGCGGCGAGCTGGAAATACGAAAACTGCCTCCAAAGAGAGAGGCTTAACCAGGTCCTTGGCCTTTATGCCCCAATGAAAGCAGATGACAAACGACTTCAAGGCAACGTTATCCCGTCGGAAGCTGACCATGCGACGACCGAGGAGGCGACGACTGGAGTAGGCGTCTTCGAGCTAGCCCCTGATGAGAAGAAAGCAAGGGAAAATGTGAGTGTGACACCAGTCGCAGTCGCTTCTTGATTGTTGCAAAAGCTGTAATCTGGGTTACTCTTATTAAAGTACTATGATGGCTGGCTCGTAGCATACATAGTATATAGATACATCTCAATCATAAAGAATGCTAGACCCTTGGATAGAGACATATTAACAATGGCTCTTTAGCATACATTGATTACGATTTTAATCTACTGTACTATTGAGTCTAGCTTTTCGTGATACATCTAGTCGTGCAAGTACATCTACATGCCAAGCAAACTCCTTCACACTCACACCGAATCGCTTCAGGTTTCTCATGCCTAAAAAGATCGCCTCCTCGATGTCAGTTGGAAGCATATCCCGGAAAGGTGCACAAACTGATGCGACCATGAGAATAGCGACCATTGTGAATGTGCTTATAAATGTTGTTAGCAACTACCTTTGTAATCAGGTTGAGTACTTACACCATGCCGGTGGCGAACAAGCAAGTAATGCTGTTGATGGGCTCCACGTCAAATACTTTGATAAAGCCCCGGCAGCCGTCTAGACACAAACGAGATCTCTCCAGTACGGCGGCCTTAGAGGGGTGAGTGTCGAAGTGCGCCAGATTAAGCAAAACATATTCGACGAACGGCCGGTGTATAATGTATTGACCCGCGTAATAGCGGCCTTTGAGCCTGACGACGTTCCAAGGATTATTAGTCATCTCATTTACTTTCGTAGCGCCCGGTGTCGGAGATGCTATTTCGAGAGGGCTCCCGCATTCACGGGGTTTCGTTGGGAGACTGGTCAATAGGAAATCAGGTAGGTTGCGATATATAGCCGCGTGATGTGCCCACAAGTCTTCAGTGATTCTGAGAAGCCACGTAGCGTGGTTGGCTCGTGTGACTCTGTACTGTTCTTTTGTGTCGTATATGAAGCTGTTGACGCGATTCAGGAAGCGCCGTATTGCGGCGTTGGTACTGATTTGAAAACCGACGAGTTCGTCCGCTCTGTCTGCTTGGCCATTGATGAGTCCCGCATCAGAAGAGCTGGCGCGGCCTTGATGCTTGGCCACCGTGTCAAAGACAGGATATGGTATCAGATCTTTGTATCTTGCAATTCCAGAAGGCAGCGTTATAGATATCTCAGAGACAAAGTCTCCCTCCCAAATGAACGCCACCCAGTATAGCCGTCGGAAAGAATCAGAATATTCTTCGTCGGCTTCTTGACCAATGACGATTCTATGATGGAGTTTATTTAGTATTTGCTTTGGATCCAACCAGAGGCAACATCGATGACCAACTCACCGTCTCGCAAGTGCCTCGCATTTCACAGCTGTTGCATGAGCCCAATGAAAAGTGTCAGCTACATGCCCTCTTGCACCCTTATAGAGGCTATGTATATCTTGTTAGCTTGCTGGCTGATCTGATATGAGATTGCTTGCAAAGGACCTACCTGGCTAGCATCGTACACTGAGCAGATTCAAGAGAGGGATCTGATGATATTGTTCCTAGTAGGAGGCTGGCTTTCTTCCAAAGCAATTCGTCCAAGAAAGGTGCACCGTCGGTAGTGTCGTGACTTTCAAGAAATCTTGGTGAGCTGTATGATGGTGATTCAGTATTCGGAAGACGGATAAAGGTCCGGCCAGTGGACACCAACGAGGCTAGACACAGAACCAATATCAAGAGGCAGTATTGCGCCGGTGATACTGGAACACGAGGCTCGCTGTTATCGTATTCTGCACTTGCCACTGCTTCAAGAATCTCGATGATGTTGTTCAATGAAAGAAGGGGAAAGAAAATGTTCACCTCCTTGAAGTACGCGCAGATCAGGTCGCGGTACGTGGCCGCCGACTCGACGGGAACGGGTAGGCTCCGGTCTTGGAAGAGCCTCCATGACTCTGCAGGGACGGATGTGTCTTGTGTTTTCGATGATGGTTCAAAGAAGATGTCTGTCGCATCGAAGGAAACTCCGGATTTCCCATCAGGTATTGTGAACGCTGATTCTCCAGAGCTCTCAGACAACATCTGCTGGACAATTGGCCACTCATAGATGTGATTTGCATTGGCCGTGTGAGATATAGGAATCTGTACGTCCAGATCTAGTCCATTGACATTGATGTCCACCGCTTCATCCTGTCCTCGACCGCTGGCTAAGCCGGACAGGCCACCAACCGCCGAGCGGGACGTCTCACTGATGAGCGACGCGGATGGTGCTTGGCCATTGAAGACTGGAGAAGATAGAAGGCGATCCTCTAGCAATTGAATGCGTTCCAAGAGAACCCGGGTATTCTGTTCAATACGTGGCTGCTGTGAGTCGCTATACACGCACTCGACGTTCTGGGTCAAGCACAGGCTGCACTTCGGTTTCGCCGCATCACAGCGGGTTTTTCGCGTGCGGCAGTTGGTGCATGCCTGTAGCACTCGCCGCCGCTGAGGAAAATAATGTGCCGGCGAGAAGGATGAAGCCGACGCGTCCATGATAAGAGCATCGTACTCATGAAGCTGGAGTCCTAGTTGAAGACAATGACGATGGAGTGAGCACCATTCGCGCGCTAGACGCATCCAGTGCCATTGCCTTTCACCCACTCCACTGGTAAAGTTCGCAGTGTCCACTACTTTGCTCCCTTATATACCTGCCCGCATTCTCAGGATGTTAACGGCCCACATTGTGGTCATCCCGTGCTACCCTGTACTGTACATGGGCTTGGCACGACCTAAAACTCCCCGCCAGCGCCCCAGAACCGCTGAAGCGGGTGGAATGTCATGTATTAGGTGACCTAGGATTTAGTCCAGCACCTGACTCAAGGCAAGTCTGGCTGCTCGACCTCCCCACATCGCCTCCAGCGGGGAGCAGCTTGATCGCCCTGCTAAATGTTCTGTACTGGTTGTGGGGAAATGTGTTGATGATGGGCGATTCCTTATAAGGAGCTACTGTAGCACGTTCAATGAACATAGGAGACCTACATGGCGATAGTATTGATGAAGGTGAGAACGGTCGATTCAGGAGCACCTAATAAAAAAGGGCGCCTGGATTTGTTTGGGAAGAGGTGTAGGTGGTGAGCAGAGACACGGTAAACACACGTTATGGGATGCAAGGATCAAAATGGCCACGAAGACCAAGATAATAACTCAAAAAGTCTATGCGCTCACATCGTATTTTTCTATTGTTGGTATACAGTTTGAATTGAGAATGAGACACCATGTTTTTGTTGCATCCGTCACCACCGCATTGTAACTCCGAAGCAAGCGCTTACACTATCAGTCTTCCTCAGAGCTGGGGTCCGCTGGCCAGTAGAACCACGACAGAACGATAAAGAACTTTAGGACAGCAGCTATCCACAGCGCACCGGCAATACCGACTTCGCTGTGGGCCAGCAAACCGCCCATACAAGCGCCGAAAAGGAGTAACAATGGCGCTCCAGTCCTTTGATTGCGCTCTACGTTATGTACCGTGAAGAGGTTGGCATCAGAAAAGAGGTCGCAGTAGATGCTTGTCAACACGACGCTTGTGAGAGCATTGTGTTTGAGTGCTCTACTAGCCACAGCTTGCCCGCACGCCTGGAATGCGACCAGGGCTATGGGCACCAGCACGTTCCAGCTAATATCTTCCTTGCCAGCGGTTGGGCCCAGAGTGACGATTATGGCAGCGCCGATAATCAAGGTCATCTGGAATGCAAATGAGGCACACAGCACCCAGCGACGCTTGGGCGAAAAATAGCGATGAAAACGACTGAAACAGAACGACCCAACACAGAAGCATCCAAGCGATGTTGCGCTTTTAATCCATCGCGTAGACTCACGAGGCGCAGCAAGACCGAGGCCAATGTAGACGGTGTTTCCTACATCAAAGTCAGTTACCACGAAGAGCAATGGACACAAGACTGGAAGTCCCGGCGACTGAGCACTGACCGGTCTGCATTGACACGAAGGAGCCCCAAATAGAAATCGACGAACTGTCGAGCAATCCGGTAATGATGTAGCAGAACAGCAAAACAAGATCGGACCAATCTCTCTTGATATCGACTCTGAGCTTCCTTCGCCAGCGGCGGAGAATAGAACCCGATGGAGGCTTTCGTAGCAGCGGCTGCTCCTCGTCGCCTCCCCGCTCGCCGCCATTGGTTATGCCACTCGAATTTGGCGTAGTGCCATACCCTGTACTTGAGCTCATGATTACTTTCAGTGGGTGTGGATGTCAGATTCAGCCTCTTTGCTTCAATTGAAAGCCAGCCGTGGCTCTTTGCTCAAGTTTGCAGTGTTGAGGTGAAGTGAAGAGAGGGGTTCTCAGAAATATCACTCCGGCGAAGCGTGCTCTGTCCAGTCCAGTGCAGTCCACCCTTTCGATCCCACCAGAGCACACTTCCCTTGATATTCTCTCTTGACCTGTGCGTAGAAGGCACGAAACAACGCCTACCAGGGGTTCTGTCCTATATAGATCCGCCAAGATCTCCAAGATGCGGAGTCGAGGTTCTCCGCTTCTTCTCCAGCTAATAAGCTGCCCGGGAAGCATCGCTAAGCTCCCCGAGTCTTCTCCTTGACCTGGGGTAATGGTGCTAGGGCAGTCTGTTTGACGCAATGCCATCCAGAACCGGTCAGCGCCAGTGACCTGGTTATGCCGGAGCCGGACTTCCCAGCGAACCACAACTGCCGCACCCCCGCCCTACCTACCACACCTGGCGGTCTCAGCGCGTTTCGACTGGCTCGTTTCCACCATTGACAAAGGCCAGCAAGGCTCCTGTGACGACAACGAGACGAACACCGAGATATTCGGACATCCTTCGGCGAGTGAGGTCCATGCGGGGTAAGCTTCGCCAAGCTGTCTGGCAGCTCCTGGCAAGGCGAGATATAGCAATTGGATGGGGCCATGCCAGTGCCCCTGAGCTTCGGTGTGCACGACATGCTGGGATAGTGTGGGTATAAATCGAGAGCTTACATCTTCATGTCACTGATCCGCAACTGGTGCTCCCCTTTCCTGTTCTGTTTCCTTCTTGTGCCTTCACAGTTCCTCATAGTCCCGTTGCAGCTAAAGAGGAATTGCAACCATGTACTTCACACAGCTCCGCAACAACGCAGCGAGACTGCTTGTCCTTGTCGCCTGCTTCACCGAGCTCACCTTGGCACTTCCTCACCGAGACAGCCCGCGCCAGCGCCTGCTTGATGGCAAAGAGTTGCCATCCAACCTTCGGCCAAAGAAGACAGACCCCTATACGCCGAACTTCCGTGATCCCTATGATCACGCTGTCGACCCAATTGCAGACGACCTTGACCCTTTGCCTTGGCGCAATGGCTTGGGAGCTTCAGTGCTGGGTCCCTGGAACAAGGAGCGATCTCGTCAGAGCCCTGACCTCGTGCGCCCTCCAAGCACGGATCATGGCAATCTGCCCAGCTTGCGATGGAGCTTCGCTGACTCACATATCCGAATTGAGGTAATTGATTACTCAGGGCTGCAAACAGCGCCATCACCGCTAACACAGCACCACTACAGGAAGGTGGCTGGACGCGACAGACGACGGTGCGTGAGCTGCCCACAAGCATCGAGCTAGCAAGCGTCAACATGCGACTTGGCGAGGGCGTCATCCGCGAGCTGCACTGGCACAAGGAAGCCGAATGGGCCTACGTCCTCGACGGCAAAGTTCGCGTCACGGCTCTTGACTACGAGGGCGGCAACTTCATTGACGACTTGGAGAAGGGGGATCTCTGGTACTTCCCAAGTGGCGTGCCGCATTCCCTGCAGGGATTGAGCGAGAACGGCACGGAGTTTCTGCTCGTATTTGACGATGGTAGATTCTCGGAAGAGTCTACGTTCATTTTGACCGATTGGCTTGGTGAGCGCCCATTGCCATCCGAACCTGCCGCTGCAAGCGTTACTAAGTCAAGATAGCACATACGCCGAGATCCGTCATCTCGGAGAACTTCCACTTGGATCCAGAGATCTTTGCTCACCTTCCCAAAGGCGAGAAGTACATTTTCAAGGGAACCAATCCCGGCTCCATCGATGACGAGCGGCCGCGGGGTAAGAATGTGAAGAAATCTAAGTACAACTTCACGCACAAGATGCTTGCTCAAGAGCCCACCAACACCACTGGAGGACAAGTCCGCATCACTGACTCCAAGAACTTCCCCATTTCCCAGACAGTTGCGGCGGCGCACGCAATCATTGAGCCCGGGGCCATTCGTGAGATGCACTGGCACCCGAATGCCGATGAATGGTCGTTCTTCATCCGAGGCCGCGCTCGGGTTACTGTCTTTGCTGCCGAGGGCAACGCGCGCACGTTCAACTACGTACCCGGCGATGTTGGCATCGTGCCCAGGAATATGGGACATTTCGTCGAGAACATCGGCGACGAGCCACTTGAGATGCTCGAGGTCTTCCGTGCTGATGAATTCCGTGACTTCTCTCTGTTCCAGTGGCTAGGCGAGACCCCGCAGCGCATGGTTGTCGACCATTTGTTCGCAGACGACAAGGAGAGTGGCGAGAGGTTCCTCCGTGAGATCAAGGATGCGCAGAAGGATCCCATCACAAAAGGATCGATTCGAGAGGATGATATGACGGAAGATGATGAATATGATCTGTGATGAACTGCCCCGCTGCATATGTGCAACGTAAATATATATCTGTAGTAAACAAAGTCCATATTTGATGGGACAGAAAAGAAATTAGTTTGAGTGTAAGGCGCAAGGAGTGCTTCTGAGGGTCGCAATCAACACTCTTTCATTGTCTTGAAACTTATCAGGGAGGAGTACCAGGCTGTGATCGTCCAAATTAACGGGAGAGATCTGTACGCGGTATCCTTGTTTAGCAAACATGCATATCAGATCTACGGGGACGAAGTGATTAGCATTTCTTTAATACTCAAACTTTAAGACACGTGAAATGGTCACTCAATCTTCCAATACTATTAAATCCACATTGGCATTGTTGTCACAGTTCTGAATCCTCTGTGCCAATTTATTTCATAGCTCGTATTGTGCTGGGCAAGACGACATGCTATAAGGTTGCCCTTACTATGCATCGTTGGTAGTTACCTCTACTAGTTACCACAACGCGGAAAGCACATTTTGACGCTGCCAATGCAGATTCAAACATATTTCCTTCGATCTACGCGGACACCTTAGAAGGTGACATAGGTCAAGAACCTCCTCCACAACGGCATGGCATAGTAGGCATCAAGCCTATCCAGCTCCTCCTCTGTCAAATATCTACGACCGCTTCTCAGATCTGCAGTGGCAGGATCTTGAATCTTCGTCCTGAACCAGATCTTGTATGTGGCGAAGGCAGTGAAGAACAGTGGCATGCACAGCATGGTTTGGAAGAACACCTCGGCACTCGGGCCACTGTCGATGGGGCTGGCGGAGGTGTAGATGGTGCAAGCCAGGGTGAAAAGAGTGGTGCAGAACAAGAACAGCGGCGCAAATGGATACCAACGCACACGGAATGCATGCTTCAGCTGCAGTGCTGGGTCCTGTTGAGCCTCAAGTGCACGGTGCATGCACCAGTTTGTGATGGGAATTGTCAGCCAAGCGAAGAATGTCGTCGTCGCGGACACGGAGCTGAACCACGTGAAGGCTGTAGCGCCGCCCGTCGAGGTGTTGATGTATGTCATGATAATGCTGATAAGTGCGCAGCAGATATTCGAGTAAATCGGTCTACCACGAGAGTCCACCTTTCCGAAGATCGCAGGAAACATGCCCATACGAGACATGGCAGTTTGAATACGCGATGCGATAAACATCGACTCCGAGCCGATACCTGTCAAGCCAACCAAGAGAACAACATTGACAATATCGGGCAAGACATTGATGCCGACCTTCTTCATCGCAATCACGAACGGAGATCTAGCGATCTGACTAGAGCTGTCCAGAAGCATAGGGTCGGTGTATGGAACTAGGACTGTGATGTACACACACGCCGAGATGTAGATAAGGATAATTCGAATGAAGAGATTCTTGCAAGCGCGGGGAAGCTCCCAGCGCGGGAAGGATGACTCTCCAGATGTAATACCAATGATCTCTTGACCACCAGTTGCCCATGCTGCAAGCAGGAAGACAATAGCAATACCCTTGAAGCCATTAGGGAACGCCGAGAGATTCTCATAATTGTAGCCTCGGTCGATCGCGTCTCCGCCGAAGCCGCAGCAAATGATCAACATGACGAAGAGAACAATGAATGTTACAGAGACCTTCAGTGCACCAGTGAAGAACTCAAACTCGGCGAAGACTCTGTTTGGCAGAAGATGCTGACCAAGGACGATGACGAGGTAAATGGTGTACCATGCTGCATCGGGTACAGCACTGGTCCAGTATGAAGCGATGACAGGGAAGATAGCTCCTTCAGCGGCGACGACAGTGAGAGCACCAAACCACTCGCAGAAGCCCAGGGCAAAACCCAGAGCAGGGTCGACAAAACGTGTAGCGTGATCAATAAAGGATCCACTAGTTGGAAAGAGACACTGGGCTTCAGAAAGCAAGTTCATCATGAACATCGCCATCGTGCAAATCAACCCATATCCAATCAACATTCCCGGGGCAGAGCCATAACGTAAGGCCTGGATTTGGGTTTAGTTTAGATTCCGTTTGCATTTTTTTTTAAAATGATTTCGCGCGACTCACCTTGCCACTCGAAACATAGATACCAGAGCCGATGTTGGCACCAAGTGCAATCATCTGCACATGTCGAGTCTTGAAGGATCGACGAAGCTGGCCCTTGGGTGCTTCGCCGCCAGAGTTGGCGTACTCATCACCTTGTTCTTCTGGGACACCCTTGAGGAACGTCTCGCCCTGCAGCTCAGAGGCCGCTGTAGGGGCGGCGGTGATCTTCTCAACATCTGTCCGCGGCGCTGTCGCTTCGGCCATTTTGAATGTCACTGGTAACAAAATCGTACGATAATCCAGAATAGAGTGGCATGGTTTTGCGGGGTGAATTCTGGCCTTGATATAAGTCTTTGGGTCTGCTGGCTCTCTCGAGGGTCATGGGATATCAAGATACGGTTGACCACCACCGAGCCCATAGCCGGTTGACACGGATGGGAGGCTATCAAGGCTAGGCGATATGAGATATGTCAGAAATTTATCTGATTCGTCCTTGTCGCCGAATTTGCTAAAGATAACAGGGGGACCCGCCCATTGATGTGCTAATGAGATAGCGCGAGTCATTGTCTACCTCGTTTCTTCTCGTCCCCAAAGCGTTGGAAGCTGGGGTAAACACGATGCCTCGGATTGGTCTTCATCTTTTGACTGAGTTTTCCAATCGCCGGTAATCAGCGCAAAGAGATCTCAAGGTGGGTCAAGGGCGCCACACGATAACTGGCGATCCCAAGATCCACATGACCATTCACGGTACCAGCTCTCACATTCCATCCCTTCACTGCTGCCCTTTGGGTTGATTACAGCCAAGTCATAGAAGTATCAGAGCGTTTCGAGTGGTGGCAGTATTCGGGAGCCAATTGCGAGCCTTCGATCGCCATTGTCAAGTGCTGCGACTATTATGGAAGCGTTGGAGCGGCAGCGTAGCCATCGGCCGGCATGGTGAGTTACCGAACAGTGGCCGAAACAATTCGGCGTGCGGTGCACCCACGAGTAGATGCGAGTGCTAACATTTGGGGACAGCCGACGATGCCACATACGAAAGGCAAGCGAATCACTTATAGTAATAGGTTTACTTTGCTCTAACTCGCTTCTCCTTCAGGTCCGATGTGATGCTTTTCCCGGGCGCGCCTGCTCCGGCTGCCGGTCCAGTGGGACAGAATGTGTTGCGCATGAAAAACGCCGACGTAATGTAAGTCATATCTAAAAAAACATGCCATGATGACCTGATAATTCGCTTACATGGGATCATAGCGTGGACCTCCTAAGCCCGAGACCTTACCGCCCCTTCTACCAACACCCATGCCTGGAAGTAATAATCCTAGCGAGCAGTTGCCCCAAGATGAAGAGATCCATGTGGCATATGAAGACCAGACTTTTAGTCCTCGATCCATTTCAACTGCCCACATTGTTCAAGACGACCAAAGTGAAGTCGGCCGAGCAGCCGCGACACTGTCATCACTCCAAGATGCCTCTTCCGGCCAAGGAGATGGCGGCGATGTGAAGCGGCATCTAGTGGAGATGCTTTCACAAGATGACATCGACGTTAGGGTGATGCAGAAAGGTGTACGGTAGGTTATTACACGGTTATCTCTCTAGACTATTGCTAACGCGACGGAAAGGATTGTCTATGTTGGGCAAGAGTACTCTAATATTAATTATCTGATCCGCCATCGAGCTCGCAACGAGGCAGTTCATCATTTTCCTGCAAACCAAATATCGAGGCAGTTCGTCAGCCATGAGCTCGACCGTATACCAAAGGAAGCTTTCACCTTGCCTTCACCAGCGGTCGTGGATGAGTTACTGGAACATTATTTTCGTTATGTGAACCCCGGGTTCCCTATCCTGGATGAAGAAGTCTTCATGAGCCAGTATCGAGGACGGGATCCCCTCAATCCTCCGAGTTTATTAGTGTTGCAGGCTGCGTTGATGGTGGGTGCACATGTTTCCAGGCAGCGGCCTGACAGAGATGAATTGAAAGCAGCCTTCTTCAGAAGGGCGAAGATGCTCTTTGACGCGAGATTTGAGTGGAACCGCGATGTCGTAGTTCAGGCGGCCTTACTTCTCACTTGGCACTCGGAGGGAGTCGAAGACATAGGAGCAAATTCGTACTTCTGGGTTGGGGTGGCCGCAAGAACAGCTATGGGACTAGGAATGCATCGTGACACTGGTCCAAGCACTCTCATTGGCACCGATAAGAGACTATGGCGGCGACTATGGTGGATACTTGTCCAGTTTGATGTCACCGTGTCTTTATCGTATGGCAGGCCTCAAGCCATCAATCTGGATGACTGCGATGTGCCTCCATTGCGACCATCCGATTTCGATCTGCCGCGGGAGAATGTTGACGTCGAATTCGTCATTCACCAAACAAGTCTCTGCTCAATAATATCTGGCGTGATACGAGAAAGATTCGGCTTAAAGGTGCCTGCTCCTCGAAAACGCGAGGCGCTCATGGTCGCTGACCGCCTGCTTGCTGAATGGATGGGTGATCTCCCGAGGCGGCTGAAAGGCCTTCCAGGAGATACTAGTCGGTCACCCTGGGCAATAATGCTACATGTCAATTACAACAACTTCCTAATACTTCTCCACCGACCTTCTCCCAAGCCGGCCACTCTCGCTACTGTTGTGAAGCAAGACGATATGGGTAAGTCCAACGAAGCCCGGATCTCTGGGGAACATTCGGACTAACAAGTCTGCAGAGATATGCTCTGCAGCTGCGAGTACAATGATAGGCTTATTTGAGACAGTATGGTGTCGTAACGAGCTAAGATATTTGAATGTGTTTGCCGTTGATGCACTGTTCACGGCGCTCATTCAATTGAGCGCTGAGATTCGTGTAGCAAACCCGATCTTATCTGCCAATGCCATGCGAAGATTTGATTCTGCCCTAGATATCATGCGTTCTCTCGCTGAATACTGGTTCAATGCTGAGATAGTGCTTCGACTTTTCGAAGACAGTTCCGAGAGAATGAGGCAAGAGCTAGGTATTGGAAAGAGCGCTGCCAAAAATCCAAAGGATGACGATCTCATCACCCCAAACTCGGACTCAGGGGTAGATTTACAAAGTCAAGGGGAGGCACCCGACACCTGGCATAGCTTTTTGCCCACACACGACACGATGGGCCACATTGGCATGCCGAGTGAGCATATGGATTGGACAAACATGTACTGGGAGAATTCTGGCTTCCCGTCATTGAGCCCTTACACGGATTTAGGACTATACCCATCGACCTGAATTTTCAATCGATTGATTGAACTAGAAAGGAGGCAGAAAAAACACAACTATAGTGTCATAATGTCCTTATGTCTCTCCAAGAACCTGGCAACACAGTCCACAAACCGATCAAGCTCTTCATCCGGAGTGTCAAGGATTAGGGCAATGGATCCGCGTCGAGTAATCCAGTATCCATCCTCCATCATCTCAAACCAGAAAAGATCTTTGAGGTCCCATCTTTCTTGGACATCTTCTACTGACTTAATGTCCTCTAGCCCCGTGTCAGAGAAGTGTATAGCCATCAATGCTCCACGTCCAGTAAACGAGCATTTCGTTCCCTTGGTGATGGCCTGCAACTTCTGGCGGTATACGTCGCCCTTTGCGTTGAATGCAACATTTACCTCAGGCGTTAGAACTTTTGAGAAGCCAGCATAGCCAGCATACATAGCCATAGTATTGTTGTTGAAAGTGCCTGAATGAGCAAGCGAGCCAGATGATCGTGGATCATACACAGACATAATATCAGCACGGCCACCGAATGCGCCAAATGCAAAACCACCTCCAAGGTACTTTCCAAATGACGTGAGATCTGGTTTGAGGCCTAGTATGCTCTGCAGTCCTCCGGGGCCTAGCCGAGAAGTCATGACCTCGTCAAGGAGGAAGACGGCGCCCACTTTCTTTGCAGACTCCTGGATCTGAAGCAGGAACTCTTTGGTTCCAACAATGCAGCCACCAGCACCTTGCATACCTTCCACCATAACAGCAGCTAGATCCGGCGTACCTTCAATCACAGCTTTAGCAGATTCCACGTCGTTATATCTGCCAATCACCCAATCATCTTTGTTGACGTTGTTCGTGGCAACCTTGCCATCTCCAAAAGAAAGCACGGCGCCATGGTATGCGCCACAGAAAACCACCACCTTGCGCTTTCCGGTAAATTGCTTGGCTCCATTAAGAGCATGCAAATTTGCTTCGGTACCTGAGTTGGTAAACCGAACACGTTCCAAGCCAAAACGCTCGCACATTAGAGCGGCATGCTTTTGCTCCTGGATGATGGTGGACCCAAGATTCAACCCAACGTTGTCAAATGTGGTGAAAATAGCGTCACGGATCACAGGGTGAGAGTGTCCGTAGATGCCTGCAGTGAGCTCACCGACAAAGTCAGTATATCTAGTTCAGGTTAGCTCTTGATACTCGGATCAAGCGAACTTCAGTCATACTTGTGGCCATCTTCGTCCCAAACAAATGGCCCTCTTCCCTGCTTCATGACAAGCGGAAATGGCGAAGTGTGGAGAAGTGTGCGGGTGTTACCACCGGGAAGGTTGTTCACAGCAACTTCATGCTGCTTTCCAGATATTGGATTACGCTCAACATATCGGGCCTCCGCTGCTGAGAGTGCGGCCTTAACGGGATCGGTTCCAACAGCTGCAAGTTTCGCCTTGATGTCTGAGACCAGGTTGGTCGTCTGCTCTTGGATTGCACTAGGCGCCATGGCGGTTGTTTAGGAGAGAGAAAAAGTGTTGCTGCGTGGTATCCGTCTGACGACACTTGAGAATGCACGTCAATTACTCTGGTCTCGACCGGGTACAGGTTTTGATTCTTTAGACAATTCGCCGGCGACAGAGGCGACAACGAATCTCCGAGACCTCGCCAATTACATGCATTCAGCTATCGTAGATGGAAATCTCTCGCCGAAACTATTACTCAACCGAAACAAGTTGATGGATAGCCGTATACTCCAAAAGACTTACCCCGCCGTTCATTCGTGCCGCCGAAGCCACTGCGCGATATCTAGCTTTATCTTATCAGCTCCGGCACCGGGCCCGCAATCGAAGATTCTCTCGCTTCCCACCGACCCGGCCGTGGGCGGTCTCATGGGCCAATCACGGTGGATCGGCAATTTCGTGTACAATTCCGAATACATAGGTACATGTCTTGTATCCACTGGAGAATATGGCAAGAGCGCGACTATTATCTGATAATCTAGTGTTCATTCAGACATTCTGGTCACACAAGATCGAGTGTTGAAAGTGCAGTAAATGGCTTAGACTTTTCGAAACGACAAAATCATCAGTCACAATGGCCATGTCTGAGTTGCGGCTGCAGATGCTGAGCGTAGATCTCCTGGGCAACGTACTTGGAGTCGCCATCCTTGGTGCGGCACTGTCTCTTGTCTGGGGATTACTTCGACCATGGATCAGTTCAAGAAATGGAGGCAAAGGTGCGAAGAACTCAGTCACGCTTAGCACTACAGCCACGTCGTCATCTCCGTTTGATGTCATGGGTGAGATTGAGCCTCTACATGATCTTGACCTCGAAAACGAAAAGCCGATGCGTATCTACAAATTCGCGGACAAATATAACCTCACAATGGGTAATTCGACCTAGCAAATCTAATGAAGTGTCAATGCTAATTGAGTTCTAGGGTTGAGGAAAACTACTGTAAATACAGTCACACACATGGACCAACAGTACGCTGAGCGGATTGAAGAACGAAAGAAGATCTTGAAACAGTATCCCGGGGCGCTCGGCTTCGTTGAAACCGGAGTTGAGATGGTTAACGAGCTCTACACCTTCTTGATGACGCATTACTTGCCAAAAAGATATCCTACTATGTTTAAGCTGGACAAGAAACAGTCTGTGCTGCGCAATCTTGTACTGAAAGAGGATTATCCTCTTGAGCCGCCAGCCGACACTGTTGCCACACTCCGTATCATTGCATTGGTCGTGGACGAAGACTTCTTGATGCTACTTCCTTCTCCTGACGGTGATGGTTACTCTCTCCAAGCCTTCGTTTGGCTGTATCCAGTAGGATTTGACCCGGCTGGTAAGCTGGGTATTAAGCTCCGCGATGCGCATAAGCCCGTTCCCGGATATAAGCAACATCTCCAGATGTCGATGGATCGATACTTTGACCGCCTCGTACCCGGAAAGGTGGTCGATCGAGTCAACTGGGCAGTGGCAACCAACTCGAGCTTGTGCGAACGCGGGGAATATCATCTTTACTCCGACGACCAGGTCAGTACCCAGACTGATATTGATCTTAACGACACATGGGTGCGTTGCGAACTACAGACATTATTTGGCCTGCCAAAAACTGGGGGCAGGATATTGAGTGTACACCTCTACCTGTATCCCATCCAAGAAATGAAAGATGTCGGACTGGCGGATGAGATGTGCCGGGCCATTGATGGCTACGGACAAGGAAATGCAAGCGGATTTTTCAGGTACAAGCGTGTGCCAGTCTGGGGTGAGAAGGTCAAGGAGTTCTTGAAAAGCTGAAAGACAAGCCGCCGGACAAGCTTTCAAAAACCTGAACGCTCAACGCCTTGCAAGCAGAAAAAGAATGTTGAATAGGTCTAGAGATCAAAGCTGAGCAACAGGTGACCCTGGGTATCTCGATTATTCTATATTGCGCTTGGTCCTATGCTTATAAAGCCACGCTTGGTATGAGATGTCACGGCGAAGAGAATTACGGCGTAGTGTTACGATATAGCTCAGCATCATCAAAGCAATCAACCGAATAAAAGCATGTTGGCATGACTGTTTTCTGCAGGAATAATAATCATTCACATTCTTCATGCGACTTCTTTAAGTTATGATGGCAGACGTATCCCAGGTATTTCATTCCAGATCATTTTCCCAATGCGAGCATATTGTTTGTGTTATGGGGAGTTGCTCACGACCAAGTATATCCCACCATAAGCAATAAAGCACTTTAATACACGAAAGCCTCATATTCCTCCTCTGGTTTATCGAAATACCATGCTAGATCTTTGCCCTCGCCCTCCATGACAGTAAAACCGTTGCCCAGATATGCCCATCTATTTTGATTGAATGTCTTCCAGTCCCAGTCCTCGTAACGGGGTTCCTTTAAGACGTGAAACCAGTGAATACGACTTCCCGGATGCAAGCCAATCACTGGTCCTGACTCTTTGCCGTTCTTGAACCAGCTCCGGCACTTGCTGGCCCACGCCATTCGCGGTAGGAATGTGTCTGCATGTTCTACAAATTCTTTGATGGCGTTTTCCTGAGGGCAGAAGCTTTTATATCCTTCCGTCTGTGCTTTATAAATCATCTTGAGCATGTACTTGGTGACATGCTCGGTGATTGGGATAGCGGAGCCATGACCGACAGGAGCGTTTGGACCCATGAACATGAAGTAGTTTGGCATGTCTGCAGGTGTCATGGAAAGATAGGCAGTCGGGCGCTCAGCCCAAGCCTCCCGTAGATCAACGCCGTTGCGGCCAATAATAGGGAACCGTGGCCGGAAGGACAAATCGAACCCAGTAGCGCAGACAATTGCGTCACACTTTATCAACTCTCCAGTCGACATGACGATACCTTCTGGGACAACCTTGGATATTTCGGTTTTGGTAATAACTGACACATTAGGAGCTGACAATGCTTCCAAATATCCAGGCCCTGGAGATGGTCTCCGGCAACCGACTGAGAAATCTGGGATGATGAAATCTTTGAGGGGACTATCGGGGCCCAGACGACGCAGCATCTCCTCCGTAGAGAATTGCTTTGCGGCTGCTTGTTCAGGGGTATCGGCATGAAGCATCTTAAACCGTGCACACAACTCATGTTCGACGTTCTTCCGGTATTTGAGATATAGAGATGGATCCTGCTCGAACTCTCGCTTCTGTTCCTCGGTGAAGTCGAAATTTTGACCACCAGGTGCAGCATACTTGCTTCCAAACCCAGCAGTAATCCACTGAACGCGACGTTAGAGACTTTTTAAATAGGGAGAAGAGCAGACACGTACAGTTGGGCCTCTGATAAATGTAGTCAGATGCTTCACCTCTGGCTGCAACGCAGTGACCACTTGAATACCACTGGAACCATAGCCAATGACTGCGACTGTTTTGTCCTTGAGGTCCACAGGCCTCCAAGCTGCAGTATGGAGCAATTCGCCCGCGAATGAATGAAGCTCCGGAATATTTGGCCACTTCCAGTTGTTCAAGAAGCCAGAACCATTGATAAAGAAATGGCCCCAATCATCAAAGACTTCCCCGGTCGTCAGATTCTCGATTTTGAATTTCCACACTCCCTCGTTCTCATCCCACCTCGCCTCAACTACCCTATGTTGAAACTTGACATATGGCAGCAAGCCATGCTTCTTTGCTGCTTTCTGGAAATATTCCAGAATCTCGGGCTGTGGCGAGTAGTATCTGTTCCATCTCGGGTTGGGCTCCCATGAGTATTGGTAGTTATGGCTGGGAATATCGCACGCACAGCCTGGATACTGGTTTTCCAACCACGTACCACCGGCCTCTGCGTTCTTCTCATAGATTTGGAGGTCGACGTTCTTCATGTGAACCTTGACATTGCGGGCGACGTTCAATCCGCTTGCGCCAGCTCCAAGAGTGATGATCCGCACATGACGGGGAGTGCACATCGGCTCCTCGACAATCTGGTATGTAGACGCTTTGGGTTCCATGCCGTTCATGACTGTTGAAGGCATTGTGGTCTCGCTTTTACTGGTACTGTCGGCTACCATTTTTACAGAATGGCGATAAAACGAAGGGATGCAACTGGCACTTGCGGTAGATCATGAAGTCATGAAAACCACAGAGCTATCATATCCACTGAAGAATCACGATTCGATCGAAGTCCGATCGAGGGTTTGGGTCATCTTCGGTATCGGAGCTTCTGTCTGCCTCGACTCAAGCAGCTAACGCCGTCGATTGCCTAATTGGGCTACTTGAAATATGTGCTCTGAGATTGGTCCCTTACGCCGAGAGATCTCGGGATGCATTTCCACGCTAAGAACGCACCAGATATGACTAGCCCACCACGCCGAATCTTTCTCCACTGATAGAAGAACGGCATAGGAACAGAGGCAAGGACGGTCAACCTACGGAACTCGGCGATTCGATGTAATTTAGCGCAGTCAGGTAAGTTTCGCCGTCGCCTGGCCGCCCCCTGACTTCCGAGTTGCGGCGAAAAAGGGATACCCTCGTCCGCAATGCTTTAGATCAGGTGCATTCTGGGAGCGTTGTAGTAGGCACCTGTAGCAAGATGTCGGCTTCAACATTTATCAAAGTCAATCATGACTCTTTCGAGCCTCAGGGGTCATGCGGCAGTCTTGACACAACGCTCTTTGCTGCGCCGAAATCAGATATCTACGCCAGTCCTCTGGGATCAACCCTTCATGTATATACAGCACCAGTAACATGCAAGCGCATTGCTAAAGAATCGTTCAAACTCGCCAGGGCTACAGTTTCGGCCAAATGGACGCTGCAGTTTGATCAGGGCGGCTTGGTCTTTACACTTCCTAGACCAAGCAACCTCAATCCAGATGCTGTAAATGCAACCACTGCCGATGTGCATCCGGCATGGGTCAAGGCCGGCATTGAGGTGAATGACGGCATTGCAGCAGTCAGCATTGTTGGGAAGTCACTCAATGGCTGGTGCGACTGGAGCCTAGTACCGGCTGGCGGCATTAAAGGTCCTAACGGAGAGATTCAGGTGACTCTTGAGATGACCCGGTTCAAGAATGCTTTGATGATTTGGATGGTCGATTCCGATAAGAAGATTCTTATTCGGAAGATCCCTTGGCTGTTTTTGGACAACGACGACCTCAGTAACGACGCTTTGGTCGGGGTATATGCCGCACGGCCAGATCCATATGACCAGTCGGGAGGGCAAGATTTGGAAGTGAAGCTCTCTGACTTCCGTCTTGAAACGTTGTAGAATATGAGCTAGCGGGGGATCGTTGAGCATAAAGCGCGGGTTCCAATGCAGTCACCGGTAGATACAACTTCTTGCGATAAAACCACTCATCCTGCAAAATCGGCCTTCTCTGCTGCCCAACGTTCCAGTCTCTCCTTTCCATGGCTTACCATGAGGACCGCGGTCGTGAAATCGTCGACATCATTTGGACGCGCTTCTTCAAATAACCTTCCGCAGCGCAGACTTTCTATTGATGTTTCGCCGCCAAAGCGACTGACCTCGAGCCATTTATACGGCGAAGTTGCATCCCAGAGCCCACTCCGTGACGTAAAAGTCAGTCCTCCTGGACATGGTGACCAGCCCTGTTTGAGTGTAGAATACACCGACAACACGCATACAGTCGCCAGGTACGTTCGACGAATTGATTCGCCAACAATCCAAGCGCGCCAAAGGGACTCAACAGTACCGTCCGTTTGGAAAGCATTGTTCATGCCACAGCTCACATCTTCGGCTTCCTGAAATGTGGAACACAAACGGACCATTCCAATATCCATAGTCGCGCTCTCCCACATCTGCTTGGCCCATTTGCGCAACAGGTCAATATGCAATTCTGCTTGAGCTCGAGCACGAATGTCGCCATCGAAAAGCCGGATGAGCTGATAGATAAAGAGAGCTTGAGTTCGAGCAAGATGCGACATAGTATCGATCATGACCATGCCAACAGAACCGTCAAGCGCGTCTGGCTGCGAATCTGTGAGCTGCCGTACACGGTTCTCGAGCATACGCATGACCATGGACTTGTTTGCGTCGTTCTTGGAGAGAAACGCTGTAACACTCGTATACGCGTCTTCCATCACTGAGGGTAAGGTAATCCGATACAGGTGACCATGGATGAGAGGATTGCTGCCATGCATCACCCAGCGTTTGAGCCAAGACATGACCTCTGCAATATAATCATGCAAGGTATCCTCGCCGTATGGACGAGGTTCGTCAAATTTGGGATTATGCTCCAAACCCCAGGTGTCTGGTGACAGAAACCAAATATCCGGAAGAGCGGTGCGAGAGCCTGTGGACAAAAGATTCCCTGAATTAAGCTCAGAGGTAAAATGTCTTGTCACCAGGTGATTCTCAGACTCGAACAAGCCGTCGCCTCGCGGTGATGAAGCCTCGTCGAGCGCGACAGAGGCGCGCTTCGGTGGGTATCTGCATCTCGAGCCCTTTTCAATACAACGTCGGCAGAATGGGAATTGTTTATCACATTTTCTCTTCGCTTTCGTGCACTGAAGACACGCTTTCCGTTTCGTCCCACTAGTCGCAAGAGATGTCGGTACCATGCCGTCCATTGTGGTGCGCCTCTCTGAAACACGAGACAGAAGTGCACCTAAGAAGATGCGGAGTCATGTGGTGTCAATCTCTCACAGGAAATTGACGCGGCTGACCGACACTAACGCGCGGAAATTTGTAATCTGGCGGGTTTTGAGGTGGAATTATATCATGCCACCGACTGCCCCTGCGAATCAGGAACTGCGGTGGCGTCGTGGGCCCCGGAAATCGGGTGGAAAGTTGCGGAAGGCTACCCGCCCAGTGGACGCTCCACTAAACTGTGAACTTGAGCCGGGGTAGTGATTGTTAGGTAGCCAAGGGCATCATGACCTCTACAATCAGTGGAAGAGTACATCTACTGAAGTTGATGTAAATAAAATGATGAATAGAGGACAATAGCTTTCAAATCAGTATCATGACTCTCGTCATTCAGTACATTCACCTCTACGAACTAACATGGAATACCTCGGTTAAAGAGTACAAGACTAGTTGTATCGACTTTTCATACACATCAATGAAAAGCCGCCAACGTCCTCAGATTGATAAGTATTATCAGCGGCAAAGGTCCAAACTCCGGAAATACAGCGGTCAAAGCAATCAATTACCAATTTTACTAGGTCCTACGAGGAATATAAATGAGGCTTTGGTTTGAATAATTCTTTCTATTCCGGAAAAGCTAAGGTTCAACACCCTACAGCACTCAAATACACCAGTAACAGCAGCCATCGAATTAAAATGGATGCAGAAACCAGCACAAGTCCATCTGCTTGGAGCTTTACAAAGGCGTTCCATAAGCAATCTTATCCTGCAATCTCGCCCTCACAGCCTAATAACAGCCAGAAAGGGAAGGTTGTTGTAATCACTGGTGCCTCTTCCGGGATCGGATATGGTATTGCAAATGGATTTGCAGCAGCATACGCGGATAGAGTTATCATAACTGGTAGGCGACATGCCATCCTACAGTCAGCTGTAGCATCCTTGACAAAGGCGGCTAAGGCAGTTGGATCGCAAACAACTGTCGAAGGACGGGCGCTTGATGTCACAAGCATCGACGAAACGTCTAAATTCTGGCAAGCTTTGGCGAAGGAAGGCGTCTTTGTTGATGTTCTTGTCCTCAATGCAGCGTCTACCTCAAAAAGAGCAACAATCCTTGAACATGGGCGCGACAATGTTTGGCAGGAATTTGTGGTAAACGTCAGGACTCTCATGGACTGGACTGAACAATTTCACAAACAAGCGAGCCCTGACCCAGACAGACAGAAGGTATTCTTCATCAGCATTCCTTGAAATATACGTCTGCTAACGACAAATAAGTATTTGATTAATGTCTCGACCTCCGCCATCCACATGTGGTACGATCAAGCGGAAGATCGACCATGCTATGGGCTGACGAAGAATTCCGGTACACTACTTGTGCAGCAGATTGCCAAAGATGTCAAGCTTGAACAAATGCAGATCGTGAGCTTTCATCCGGGAGGAATTTACACGGAGGCTGCTAAGAATGCCGGCTATACCGAAGAAGATTTTCCCGGTCTCTGGGATCACAGTAAGCTCGATAAAACTTTTGACAGGCACAGCTTGGATCTAATAAATTTCTAGTTGATCTACCAAGCCACTTCGCCGTCTGGCTTGCCACCGCTGATGCACAATTTCTCCATGGTCGTACAGTCTGGTCCAAATGGGATATTGAAGAGTTGAAAAGTGGGGAGATTAGGAAGAAAATCGAGAGTGATCCTCACTTTCTAAAAATCGGAGTCAAGGGCTGGTGATGATTGTCTTCGGGTAGTCTACTACAAGGTCCGAGCCGTAGACTCGGAACTTACTTTTCAGGATGGCGGATACAACATCTAGTTATTAATATTCAAAGTGATAGGGTGTTTTTGGCTCGCAATAACGCAAAGACAGCATCAAATGCATGAACTGATATGAAAATCGTATAGATTTAAGGACTTCAAATTTCATCAGATGCAATCTGGTTACCACACTAGCATTGTGGTGCGCGTGCTTCATCGAAAACAGCGAAATGGCCACATTGTTGCCTAAGTTGGGATGAGTTGCCCAAACTAGGAAGGAAAGAAGGCCGCTATTGTCGCCGACCATCCCGCCTTTCGCCCTCGAAACTTGGGAGAAGCTTACGTGAGATCAACTTTTCTCAACGAACCTACAACTATATTGTAAAGTATTTCTTGCAAAACTCCCGGCGTTCATGGCTTTCCCGATCTTCCGGTAGCTTTTGTTGCACTTCACCCTCATATAGTGAGAGAGCGTCGTTTATCTTCTGAAAGAGGAACCCCGACCATGGAGAAAGACCTTTTCATGCCCGTGCTTGAGACAAGCGCGACTCCATATGCGGCAAGATTCGTTACGCTCAGTGTATGGAAGACCTCAGATTTTTCTGTGGGATCAGAAGATTGTTGGCTGATTCCACTTGCTTGATACAGTTCCTCATTAAAGACATGTTCTCTCTTCCGACTCTTCTCTTGATTGGTGCAACTTGTCAGAGCTTGCTCTTTGCAGTTCTACCTTTTGGCTTTGCATTTCTCCCAGTTCTCATCCTTCTCCTTTATACGGCTCTCACAACACTCTATCAGTTACTGTTCATGGGGAGAAATAATTATCTTTCACAAGTCATTCATGGGCGTGTATCGGCGCAACTACCACATTACGTCGACTCGTTTGGCCGCCAGCCTGCAGGCCAACCACTGGCCGTTTTTCACATGGGTGTACGGTTCAATCATCCACTCGGGATGCTTGCTCCTGGCGGGGCGGAGATAGGAAAACACTTCATGGCATGTGTATCGGAAATCACCGATCATTCCGATGAATTTGGACTCCTCGGCCACAGCTACTGGCGTGCAGATGAACGAGCAAACCAAAACACTCTTCTGGTTATCTTCTATTTCACCTCAATCGAGAAGTTAAACTCCTTTGCGCATAGCAAGCTCCACAAGAAGGCATGGGAGTGGTATATAAACTTCTGCAAGAGAAGTGGGGGCCACATTGGCGTTTATCACGAAACCTTCTATGCGGCACCGGGTGGATATGAGACAATTTATGCCAATATGCCGCCAGTCTTGCTAGGTGAGACCCAGGTGAAGATGAAACATTGGACGGGCCACGACGAGTTCATCCGGCCTCTAGTTGACGCGGAAGTCGACCCTCTACGAAGCCAAATGAGCCGCATGGGACTGGATTGCGATGCTGTATCGATGGTGAAGTAGGACTCTTATGAGGAGTATACCGTGACGTCAACAGGGTTTTGTCTCAATGCTATAAGCGTTCGACTCTGTTCCCAGAGACAAGTATGTAATGGTAGCAATGCATCCGAGGCATCTTCCCGCAAAGGTACGAGGCATGGAATAGTGACCATGGATCACGTGTAGAAAACACAAATAGTATATAAAGTGCCTCTTGATACTACTTTGTTCAAAAGGGACTTTAGGATCAAACAAACTGGTCTTCTCACATGGCGAGTTTGCGCGTCGGTTGTGTAAGGTCAATTTACATGTTTATCCCCGATTACGAGCACGTGTGCCATGACAATATCGCATCTTCGTCATCAAATCATCTGTCATTATTGGGTATGTTAAAACTTCTAAACCTATCCTACTCCAGACTAAGTCTCCCAGCAACCTTAGAGAGCTTATAAAGGACATTCAAAACCCAGCTTCAACTGCCATTTATCAAACCACCATTCTTTAAAGCCCATCAGTATCTGTGTACGAAACTGCACTTAAGCACGAATATCGCCAGTGGTGGTGGTGTGCTCGACAATTGGGTGTTCACCCTTAGTCTCTGTGGCAGTGGGCACAGCATCGTCGTCGGCAGCCAAGTGGCGAGCCTTTTCGGAAGCGGCTCCGCCGCCGACCATGGCACTATCGCCATCGAAGTACTTGGCAATTTCCTCGAGAGGGGTGTTCTTAGTCTCGATGAACCACTTCCACACAACGAAGAGTTCGAAGGCAATCCAGGCACTGTACACAATGTAGTACTTCCAGCCGATGTTGTCGAGAGCAATAGGGTTGACGTATTGGTTGAACCACAAGGCGAGGTCAACAAAGAAGAACATAACAGTAAGACCCTATTGAGAGAGTTAGCAATGTGAACCAGACTGACCTCTTAGCAGGGTTTGATTCTTACCTTGGCGCGAATTCTGTATGGCAGAATTTCTGTCGAGTATGATACAAGCAGACCGCAGAAGCCGAGGTTGTAGAATATGAAGTACAGGAAGATGAACACGATCACAGTATTGCCAGCTGCGCGATTCTCGGTCTTGGCATATTGGGCTGAGCCGATCGTCTCAACGACGAAAGAGATGAGCATACCGATGCAGGAGGTAAGGAATAGCGGACGACGACCAATTTTGTCAACGAAGAAACATATGCCAACAGCAGATACCAACTGCACGATGGAAAGATAACCGTTGATCTCCAGCTTGGTCTTGTCGTCTGTAATGCCAATATTCTCCAGAACGCCTCCAAGATAGTAGGACACAAGCGCGTTACCAGACCATTGTGAGAACAGACCGATGCTGACAAGAATCAGAAGACGGTGGCGATTGCCGGGCGTCGACCACAGTTCGCTCCAGGCGTTCTTCTCATACTCTTGCTCAAGGGAGATAGTTTGCTGGATCTCGTGATACTCAACCTGCACCAACTCATCGTTCTCATCACCTTGAGCATGAACGTATGCGAGGACTTTCAGGGCACGCTCAGGTTTGCCCTTGGAGATCAGCCATCTGGGTGACTCTGGCACGAACCAAATGAAGCAAATCTGGACAAGCGAAGGAATAGCTTGTAGCAAACAAGGAACACGCCATGCCCAGTTGCCGTTCATCTGATCGGTGCCAAACGACACCCATGCGCCAATCAGTGAACCAAGATACCAAAGTGTGTTATAAATCGTGCTGTAAATGGCACGATGCTGAGGATGTACAAGCTCGGCAACTAGAAGAGGAGCGGACCCGTGGGCAATGGCGACGCCGAATCCGAGCATGAGACGACCGACGATGAACATGGCAATATGGAAACCCATCGACAATAGGGCAACGCCGACGAGCATGATGATACATCCGATAACGACACCGGCCCGTCTGCCGAGCAAGTCTGCGGTGTATGGAACTATCGGAATGGCAAGCATGGAGCCAATTGACATGGAGGCTGTCAATAGACCCATAGTGGACGAGCTTGGGTGGTGGAAGTCTGTGTAGGATTAGACCAGGCCAGCGCAGCAATGGGGTGAAGGTGCTTACACTCCTGCCACGCGGTGATATTCTGCAGACCGTTGATAAGAGATCCATCATATCCTGAGCGACCGATCTTAGCAATTGCGAGAGTAAAGATGGCTCAAAGCAGTACATACCATTGGTAGCTGAAGTCAACATCGCGGCCCACAGAAAAATGTAGACACTGCGCATGCCCTTCATCTGCCACCACGACACCTTAGGCCACTCGCGGCCGGCCAGCTCAAATGTTGGCTTGCCCATGATGATTAAGCCGCTCAGTAGAAACAAGCTTGAAGTTGATTTTGTGCTTCAACACAGTGAATAAGTTTACTTTGAAAATTGGCGGACAGCACGAGGAGGGCAGCGGACGAAGGCAGAGAGAGCGGAATGGTGCAAAATATATACGAGCCTGTCGAGCAACTGACTACCCTGACTATCCCCGCTTTCGTACAAAGTAGACCTCGCCATCTTCATAGTGTACAAGTCATGTGGATGGAGTATCTCCAGAGTGAACCTGTGCGTGGAGCGGTAGTGCGGAATCAGACGGCTGGCGGACCGAAGAAGCGAGCACGGTCAGGCCAGTCGAGCTCGGGCTCGATCTAAGATCAGAACAATGTCCTCGCGCCCTAATTCGCGCCACAGCTGCCCTGATCTGCCCAAAACATCAATAACCGGACCGGTGGGTGAGCAGACGGCATGATGCCACCGAGGGAGGGCCGCTGGGAGGGTAGTAGCGCCTGTACCCCCATTTGGGGCCACATTAACCACTATAGCACACTGGCGTCCAGTGACCATCCGGAACAGCTCATGGGGCAGCTGCCAGCTGGAGATATCCGCCTGGTTGTTCCACTTGATAGCTCACTAAACTGCTCCTCGTGGGGAAGGGATGAAAAAAGTTCAGTCCCCGTGGGAAATGGAGGTGAATGGACGCGGAGAACCGGTTAAATTGCCCAGCAGCACTAGCAGGGATAGTGTGGGTAATGAGGCCCGACTACGATATGACCGGGCCGGGGGTGGAAGAAATGTCAGCACGTGGTTGGAATTAACAGGAGATGAAAAGCGTGCGAGGGACGAATGCGTGCTTGCTGCGATATTTCGAAGTACTCGGTCTTTGCTCAGAAGGACGATCACGACGAGAATAGACTCAAACTGCTTGCAAGCTTGATCCGATATCCCTAGGCGATGCTAAGTCTATCTTTATAGCTTGTGGATGACATAAATGTTGTTGCTAGATAGGTTATAACTGGTCTATCTCTTCCCTAAGGGGTAACCGTGGTTATGTGAAGTGGGTATACTATGTATAGGCTGGAATAAGCTTTTGGGGCACAACCCCCGATCTCTTGTGCCACTTTGACGTGCAAACAAGCTCGCCCGCCACGCGGGTACCCGTTCATGACAAGTCTCGGCGCGTTCTCATTCGCTTTCCCGCATGTCACGAATGTCCGGATAATCTAAGCAAGACGATTCTCTTGACCAGGTTGTAATTTAGCCGGACCCTCGCGCTTGGCGCATCGCAGCACCATTCCATTCCAGGGTTGCCCAACTTGATAGGAGGTGCAGCCACTGTAAGGTGCCGAAATCCGGGCTCATGAGGGCGAACCACTGTCTTGGGACCCTGAACGCTTCTCGGATGGCAGGGTTGGTGGGGTGAACATCACACCTCTAATAGCTCCGGATATCAGGCTGTTCTCCAGGAAGAACAAGGAATCCATTTTTCCAGCGCTTATCGCTTGCGAATCTGTGACTTGGAATTTGCGAAAAATATGTCCGATCATCAGTCAATATGTGCACACTAGTAAGTATAGGATCGCCTAGATCATTCCATGATTGACTTACTGCGGCGGTCACTCGACACACCGTTCGGTTGCATGGCGATCATCAATAGTTTGTGTGATAGCTAATATCATCTTCCTCGCGTTATCTACATTTATGCCACTACCCAGTCTGGACAGATTCATTGCTGACTTGCTCATGAGCCTGGATGCAAAGCTCACAGAATTTTTGGAGGCAAGCCTGCGTAATAATTCTGTTTGCAGGGAGGGTCTCGACATTCTAAAGCCTAGAACCCAGACAGCGCAGGACAGAGATTCGATAATGCACTGCGTATCTGCGTAGCTAACAACCGTTCTATGAATCTAATCCATGGACTTCAAACCCTGGACGAATCTCTACCCGCGATACTAAGAAGCCTCAAAGTCACCAAGCCAATCCACAAGGAGAGGCAGGACGATCCTCCGAAGTCGAAAGCCAGAGCAATTACGAAAGACAACTATTGCTGAGGCAAGGCACCCTTGATTAAGCTACACGTGCATCCACGTAAACTCAATCCAAGGCCTGGTGTTGATATAATCAATCTCCGTATAAGTTTGGACATACTATGTTGTTTAACCAACAATGTCAAAAGAACGTGGTAAATATGAATGCTTGGGCTAAATGAGGCAATATCTCCTAACAGCATCCTACATCATCCGGAGAATATTCTTGTGATGATCTCATATCCACCTTGGAGCAGCACCAACCTGCCAGTCCACGCACCCATTATCCGTACTTTGTCTCAAGATGCCCCCATTTTTAGCTTCTCGGGTAGACATATCACCTGTCATCCCATTAGCATCTTCTGAAGACGTAGAATATGAAGCTCATCTAACAGTCATCTATTATACGCTTGTAGATTCTCTCACACTCCTCGCCCCTGGGAAGGTTGAATGACTGCTTCAGCTTGCAACCACCCTGGTCGGTCAGGTACTGAACAATGAGTCGGATCTTTAGCCTTTGCCCAGAGAAGCGCCGAGATTTGACTATCAGTATATAGAGGTCATTGGCCCCATATTGTGAGTTCAGCCTTAGACTACTGGTTAACTCACAATAAACTCTCTCCTCCGAGGAAGCTAGGATCACAGCGTTTGACTGGTCACTATGTTCTTAGTCGGTGTTCGAGCCCTTATCTGGGTCTCTACGGCCTACGCCACTACAGTCGTAAGGGATTAGTTGAGGTAAGTCAGAAATCACAGATTTATCACAGAATTGATGCAAAAAGATTCAGCAGTCCTTGGAAACGATCTCCTGACGTGGCTCACTGCAATATCTTGGGCATCTTGCCTCATGGCTTGCTACAATCCCGAGATGACTTGCCAAAATGCAGTCCGCCAACAGCCATAGCGAATCAAGACCTCCGTCTAGTGTGGTCACAACATAACTCTTCTCTGGGAGCGGATAAATCTTCCTGGTGATTTGAGTATGCAAAGTTTTTATAAAGCAGAAATTCCAAAGAAACCTATTGTTACAGTAGATAAGGGCGGCGATTTTAACACAGCGATACTCCGAACATTTGCCAATAGACGTACAGAGTGGAGTACCGGAACGCAAGGACTTTGTGGATGCACTACTCTTATTATCATTAGTCGACTGGGTGTTTACGCAACACACTGGTGGGAAAGCATCTCGTTTGCTCCCGACAGTAACCAGCGCTTGACGCAAGTACGAAACCGATGACGAAGTCTTCAAATGAACAGTGCTCGACCCCATACGCAACGGCGAGAAGACATCAGATGGGTACAAGCCTCATGAAAAGCCTCACGGTGCGCGGATTGAAGATAAGCACATCAGAGCCTATTTGATCCACCTGGAACAGACACATGACCGTATAATGGATGGATATCGCTCTAAGTAAGACGACATCAAGGAGGCAGTGGGCCAAATTATGCCCGCACTAAAATTTGTGAAAGGGGGGATCAGAGTAAGGCTCATTGGAAGAATTTGTATACAAGCTCAAAAATATGGATGATCCCGACCTTGACAACACGGCAGCGTGGAAGTGTTTAGTGAAATATGGTCCTAAACATGAGGGAAAGAAAAAGGCGGTCCTTTGGGTTGCAGGCAGAAAAAAGCGCTATCATGACGATAGTTGGTGAGTAGGACTTCCAGCACCTTGCCATACCGTTTCTCAACAAGTTGTGATCAGGAGAGGGCATTAAAGCTTCACGAGGAAGTATGATGAATATACAAGTGAAGTCTGTGTGTCTTCACAAGATATGCAAGTCATCTCTTGATTCAAAAGGATTCTGATAATACTCAATTGTTTGAGTTTCGAAAGCTAGGTGCGTTTACATGTAACATTCCCTAATCTATCTTCCCTTAAAGATGTACTCGCTTTCTTAACATTGACAAAGACGGTAAAATAACATGGTATGCGTACGGTTACGCTGCTTGCTAGGTTTTGTGCTTTGCAATGAAGAAGAGCTTGCACGGACATCACCAACTTTCTATGAGGACCTGAAAGAAATGTTCATTAAGCCTTGCTACTTTGACAAATAATTCAAGAGCGTGGTCTCTGGTTACTGTGCGTTCGTAGTAGAAATCTCGCATAATGCCTAGATTATAGCCTTGAGGGCATTATATCAGGCATTTATAACCACTCATGTCAAGGGGTGTCATGACAGCGGCGTCTTCAAACTCTATCAGAAGGGTCACCAATGTGATGCATCTGTTGTTGCTCATTTTCTTGCACAGAGGCGGCATTGTCAGGATCTTTAATGCCCGTTAACCTCTCCATAATCTTCGCCGCGAACAGGTCCCCGCTAACATTTGTAGCTGTCCGGAAACGGTCGATGAACCAGTCAATTGCCACGACAACAGCGTACATTCCAGTCAGCGGCACGTTGACACTACCAGCTATCATAACGGTGAGAACAAGGGACGAGCTCGGTATAGGCGTTGTGCCGATAGATGCAAGGGTGGAGAGAAGACAGATAATGACATAGTCGGCGCCATTCAGTGTAATACCCTGGGTCACCGCCATGAACACTACAACGAGAGGGAAATAGATCGCAGTTCTGCCGGAGAGCGAGGTCAGCAAATAAGACTAAATAAGACGTGTGCCAAAACCCACCCATCCATGTTGATCAAACAGCCAAGGGGTACTGCGAAGTCGACAATAGTCTTAGGAACACCTCTTTGAAGACTGCACCTCATAGTTACAGACAATGTGGCGGCAGAGGAAGCTGTTCCCCAGGCAGTAAGCCAGGCAGGTGAGTTCTTGAACCAAAATGTATAAGGGTTCTCCCTGACGATCGCGAAGTAGATAATAGGAAGAACGATGAATAGGTGTATAAACATGCCGCCAACACTTCCACCGATCAAAACACCTAGATTCTGGCCGATCTCAGCAAGGTCGAGTCGGAACAGGTTTGGAAGAATTAGGAAGAAAACCCCAATGGGGGCAAGTTTGATGAGGAAGGTGATGATGACAAGGACTATTCGCTCGACTTCCTTGGTTGCACGGAGGAGAGAGGAGTCCGGTCCGTTGATTAAATACCCCACAATCACGGAGGTCACAAGCACGGCTAGAAGACTATCAGTAGCGAGTGCATTGACCACGTTTGATGGAATCAGCGATTCGAACATCTGGACAACAACATCGTGAATGGCGACCTCTTCTCTCTCGGCATAAATATCCGCATCCTCTTCGGCAACAGCGAGACTTTCATCGCCGACGCGGGTCATCAGCCGAGACCACACGAATGCGGTCATGATTTCACTGTGTATAATTGCAATGATGGTAGTGGCCACATAGTAACCTATAGTCCAGCGAGCTAAGGCGGCGCCGCGACCTGTCATATCCCGGAGTTGCTGTACGGCGAGAATCATGGCACACACGATCAACGGTAGGACTGTAAATTGTTAGGGCTCGGCTCGTAGAGATGCCTGTGACGGCAGTGTTTGCTGCACTGACCAACTGCTCTCAGGGATCTTAGCCAGAGGGTTCCAGGTATCGCAAGGATGGTACTAGCAGCATCGGGAATGTCCTCAACGGTGGATGTGACAGCCATGCCGATGGCTATAGCAAGGGCTGCAGCAAGCACAATCTGAGGAGCTGATCCAGGCACCTTGATGGCATGCCACCATGGTTCCTTCGACGTGAAACTTCCATGGTTGGTAGAATGAATTGACGCTCTCCTCGTGGTCCGATCTTGTTCGACTGCTTTCTCCATGGTGTGTCAAATGGCTTATATTGCTCCAAATTACAACAGCAATGAAGCCGAACACAAACTCGGACGTAGGCGTGATATTACCTTATATAATGCTAGCTTTCAAAAGTCATAATAGTTCTAGAAGACACCAAGCCCAAATTCCTTTCTAAGTCATGCAAAAGATAAGGCGACAAAAATTCATAGGCGCACCAAGAGCTTGAGTTGCTAATGCTAAGAGCTCGGCCTTTCTTGGAAATGGTTGGCATTGGCAGAACAGGAAGGTGAGCAGCAGGAAAACCACTCCGTGCCGCAGTCAGGTGATACTTTGCAAATCAACGGCCAGAGAAGGTATAATCACCAACGTAATGCCCAGTCTTTCCAAGAGGAATGATTTTTACGAGTTGCGTCGTGAAAATTATAGTCTTGGTCCTATTATTGACATTGCTGGACTCTGCCAACTTGGTCATGCGGGGCCACTCTTACCCATGAATGATTTATCGATTTCATTGGCTAAGAGGAGCATGCGAATAGAAATTGATCGAAAGGTTAGAGGAATGAAAGCGTCAGTCCTTGTACATATACTTGTGGGATGCCTGTGCTATCCTGGCATCGTCATTATATATGTGTATATCAATATTACGTCAGTCTACATGACCGATAAGAGCACGGCGTTTACACTTCATCACTGATTGACCATTCGTGTATCAGTCACCAATCCCAAGATCACTGTCAACCATTCCAAGACCTAAGTTCCGGTATTCACAAGACTCTTCTGGTAGAAGGAAACGTTGTCTGTTAGATTTTGGGCAATTTAGACTGTTGAACCGCAGTCTCTATCCGTATACAACGTCCAGTTTGTTTACCTTAAAACCTCTGGCGGATCGACAAACGGTCAGAACTATTTCTAACATCATTTCTCAACAACACTCTCAGCATCACTTTCCCAGCATCGTTAGGAGATACTAAACAGGACTGCCCTCCTTGCATCGAGCATGGCTGGTACCGCAATCGGTCGCTGTTCCGTAATCACAGCAAACCCCTGATGGACCGCACTCGAAGGCATGTGTTGCAACTCGTTTCGTCTTGATGGCGTACGTTCCTGCACCGACAACACAGTTTCCGCAATAAACTCCTTGAGTGAGCCCAGATACGCATTTGCAACCATTGGAGCTGCAGGAACGCTCCGCAAGACCCTTGTCAGTGTCCATCGCTATCACTGGTAGTATGCATGATAGAAGGAATGCTGCTTTCAGATGCATGATCACTGTGGCTGCCGGCTTGAGTGAGACCTTTACCATTCTCGTTATATAATGACACTCACCTTTTGTTCTTTGTGTGCTGCGAGCTTAGCTTTAAGTCACGCGTTTGCAAGTCTCCTGACGGTCGCGGGGATAGTCGCGGTCTTATGCTGCCTTTCACGCAATTTTGATCGGCGCTGCGCAATGATTCCTCCGTCTTATTATTTAGGATGTAACGGTACTATATAGATCCCAGCTAGTGGCCCCCATTGTGCGGAGTTGACACTTCTAGTTGCCCATTTCTCGATGATTCGCATGGAGCTGAATATAACCGAAGGTTCGAGGCTTGGCATTATCTCAGCTGATCCTCGTAGCTGAAACCAGACTCTCCCATTGGCCTCTGGTAGCACTGTCGCAACGTATCCAACTAGGTCCTCGAATGGCAGCGCGGCTTTTGATATTTCGAATCGACTTAGATGGTCGCTGAACTTGTTCACTTTCACACTTTGAAGTATGATATAAGAGGTACGATTCCTCGATTCATGCCATTCCATGGCCTATTTATTTACAGGACTCTGTTGACTAGTCTGTGCCTGTATGTGAAGCTTCTTGCTTTCTTCCCATAGATATACATGGGTATAGTCGTGAGCACAACCCCTATAGTAATTCCACCTATGACAAAGAAGCAGTCGCGAACCCCCTGGACGGCAATCCAGTCATTGCAGTAGAATGTCAGCCCAAATGCAAACATGTTTTTAATGAAGTTCATGATTGCAAATGCTTCCGCAGCTTGTTGTCTATGACAGTCAACAATGTAAGTCACAACTCCAGTTGTCCCTAGTTGAACTCCAAAATTAATCAAACCCATGCAGACAATGACGGGCACCGGCCATGGCTGCTGTTTGTAGAGGCTCTCCCCCCATGCGAAAAAGCCCGTTGCGGTGAAGAGCAGATACGCAGTCATGATGGGCAGCCGGAATTCGGGCTCTGTGAAGCCAAACGTCAGCTAATCGTCTATCTGACCTTAACGAAGCGTCGTGAGTTGCCTACCAAATATGCCTCTATTGACCCTAGACATATACTTAACCACGCCGTCAATCAATGGGCCTGCGATGGCTGTTGCAATCAATGTCGCCACAAATGATGATAGGTTGGATGCACCGACTGCAGCAACCGAGAAGCTATACGGCGGGGCAGAGAAAATCTGCGAAAGCGTAATCGAGATCAACACCAGCCATGAGATACATGTGGTGAATAGTAGTGTGGCCCAAATGAGCATGGGAGATGCCAGCATGAGAAATGGGCGAAGAAACGTCCTCCAAAATGAAACATGGTCAAAATAACCGTTCCAAGGAAGAAGCTCTCTTGCCCATGACTTCGGCTCTCCGGCACCGGATCCTCCGCGTGGCGATGCAATGGATCGCTCCTGATGTTCGTATCCAGGTTTTTCCTGTTCCTCGGTGACCACCGCTTTATCGCCTGTATCTATGTTGATTGTTCCACTCCTATGGAATGCCGACTCCGGCATGAACAGGACAGTGAGCAGTAGCTGAAGAACAAATGCCCCACCCATTGCGTGAAGAGCAATCCGGTACGAGCTGTACTGAATTATGGCACCAGCTTCTTCGAGTCAGCGCGAAAAACTACATGATGGTCGGGTACCAACTCACCGATAGGGGATGCAAGATTAATCCCTCCAAGGACTCCCAGGTTGAAGATAGCTGTGCGATACCCCCTCTCATGAACGAACCATATATCTGCGATCGATGCTGGCACGAGGGCCTCCATCGGAGCCATACAGAAGCCTTGAACTGCTCGAGCGGCAGCTAACGAACCGAAACTTTTGGCCTCGGCGGCCCAGAAACAGGTAACCATTAGACCGATAGACGTGGCGACATAAATGGGGCGTTTCCCGATCTTGACAGCAAGCGTGTTGCATAAAAGACTTCCCGCCGCGATAGCCACAATGCAAGAGCCTTGTAGACCGAGAGTGAATCTTTGCAACGGGACGTTGAAGTCCGCAGCTAGCGGCACGATAGCTGAAGTCAAGAGCGGGCCAACAGCTGCAAGCAATTGTTAGTGATTCGGTTCGTAGCAACAGTGGATGAACTTGCCTCCAACACAACCACAGCCGTAAGCTATTCCGACAGTGAACATCTCCTTCTTCCATCGTGGCCAATTGTACGGGTCATTGGGCGAGTCGGAGGGCTGTGGAACAAGCACGATCTGTCCACTCGGGTCGTGTTTTAATAGACCAGGGTCTATTCCCTCGATGCCACCGACCTCAGGTCTGCCCAGCTCGTTGAGAGGCGATGTGCCAGGAACATGCTCAAGCTTACGGTCCTCGAGAATGCCGAGCGGCATTTTAGTGATGGAAGTTGTATGATTATGCCTCAGTGTAACTGTACAACTCCAAGCTCCAGAGGCTTGGTTGGGTCCTCGCAGATCGCAGATGCTGTGCAACGGGGAGATCGAGGTTTCATCCGTCAGCATGCAATCTGGCCGTTGGAAGTGGGTTCCCGAAACACCAAAAAACAATCAGGGAATTCTGGGGCTTCAGGAGAGAAGGATCAGGTCCTTTTGTGCAAGTGGGGGGCATCAGATTTGGACGCCGATGTTACGCTCAGACAATTGGCGCGGGGCAATCTCGCTTGCAATGCTGGTCAAGTGTCTTCCCTTGGCTCCCGGGCTTCTGGCGAGATAAAGCACTCTCTTTTCCCCGGAGAACGACCGGCTGCTAGGCTCAAAAGCAGCACATGCGCCCGGCATTGCTATATTAAGTGACTACCGGTGCTACGGGGTATGGTTTCTACGCATAGCCGAGACTCCAGAACATCTCCACATTCTTCGCACTGTCATCATCTACATAGTCATGAGGTGGCCGGAGTGTCACACTGTCTCCGTGGATTTCCGCTACCTGGCCGGTTAATGATGGGTCCGCAATGAGCTGAGCGACACCTTTGGTCAGAGTTGCCATCGGCGTCACAATCATCTTCTTGACGAGCTCTTTGCTGGGTGCGATGTTCGTGTCTGAGAGTTTCGGTCAGCACACCGCGAGAACGTCTGCGCCGTTTTTCAAGCTATGCATACCTAAGACAGCTGGTGCTAAAGCATTGATCTGGATATCGTGCTTCTCTAATAACCTTGCCATCGAGCGAACGAGCCCGATAACGCCCGATTTCGATGCAGCATACAGAGGCGCGACAGGAAATGGGTATATACCAGCATTCGATGCGGTGCAAATGATGGACCTCTTCGAGGTGCTCAAACGAGGACTCCTCATCATATAATGAAGCGCGAGTTTGATTGCTGATGCGTATGCGAATGAGCATAATATTCACATCTAATGAATCTCAATATGGCCAAGCAAACTCACTATATATAGTTCCCAGAAGATTGACCTCGAGTACCCTAAGTTGAGGTTTCGAGGGAGTTGCCTCATCTATGCTTGCGAGACTGCTAGAGCCTTGTTCAGAGATTCCCGCGTTTGCCATGACAACATCAAGTCGATTCCCGTGTTCTTTGTAGACTTCTTCAAAGACACTGGCTTGATGCTCCCACGATGAGACGTCGCATGTCTTGAAGCTGAGTGCGGCTGCTGGGAATTCGGAGGCGACATCGGTCACGACTTTAGCCCCCGTTTGCGCATTGATGTCAAGCACGGCGATCTGATGGCCCTCAGATGCAAAGTGGCGTGTCAGCGCGAGGCCAATCCCGCTAGCACCGCCAGTCACGATAATTGACTTTCGCAGTGCTCCGTGAGTTCCGTTAGATGCCATTTTCGCTTGCTTGAACTGTGACTCAAGGCCATGAAAGGGAGCGTTGAGATGTTCAGTATCGTTCTCAAACGTCGTTCTCACAACAGACCCCGCAGTTCGGGGACCACACTGTGTAGCGAGATCGATGGGTCGTCAGTGGGACCGGGACTTCTTGACCAAGACCAGGCCACGCCAACTCGAAACTCCACGGGAACCAATGGTGATTTTCGGGTCGCTGCTAGATGCTCTGGCAGGTCTCAGTGGCTTAAATAGTGCGCCTTGACCCCGCAATGGAGAAACATAACCTTCTCGGCAGATAGGGGACATCAGATCTGAAGCCCGAGAGCATCTCTCATCTCGAATGCTTTCTTTGTAAAAGTGGTAAGACACGTCTCTCCAGTTGAGTTTACGGCAGTCAAAACACGCCTCCCAAGGTTTGGTCAGCACCTCGCTGACGAATAATTAGATAATGACCGAAGTGGTGTTCTCTCCACAAGGAGCTAAGCGTCTGAAAGGCAAGGTGGTTGTGATTACCGGTAGGCGCGCCAAATCTTCTCGGACAGCCAGATAGGAGTTGACAGTCACGTTTCAAGGTGGAGCTCAGGGTATTGGAGCAGCAACGGTTGCGTTACTCCACAGCCACGGAGCTCATGTTTTCTTTGGCGATTGGGATGATGCCAAGGGACGGACTGTGGAACAAACTCTTCAGTCGAGCAAAAATGAGATCGGGGGATCTGCTATCTTCCAGAAGCTCGATGTCCGAGATTACCAATCTCAACTTGCTCTGTTTGATTCTGCGTGGAGATCACATGGACAGGTTGATGTAGCAATATCTTGTGCTGCTGTGAAGGAACCGCCTGGCTGGTTCGAGCCAGAGGATCTGGATCGTACAACTGTTCGAAAGGCAAGTGACGCTCATTTGAAGAATAACAGCTCCGGTGGATTGACAATTGATTCAAGGACCCAACTCCTATCAAAGATCACATCGACATTAACTTGACGAGTGTCATCGCTTTCTGCAGGATCGCACTGGCTTTCATGAACGACCCACAAAGCCGGGGCGCCTCTCAAAATTGCCCAAAGTCCATTGTGCTCGTATCATCCATTGCAGGTATAACGGAAGCTCCTGGCCTTTTCTCTTATTCCCCCGCAAAACACGGCGTTATTGGTTTAATGCGAGCGCTCAGGCCGTGGGCTCCGCTGAAATATGGCGTACGAGCAAACGCTATATGCCCTTGGGCAACGGACACTCAGCTGCTTGGTGATGTAAAAAGCCGCTGGGTTAAAGAAGAAATGCCCATGAACAGCCCGGAGGATGTTGCACGCATGATCATACAGAGTGCAATAGATCAAAACCTGAATGGAAAAGCAATCTTCGTCACAGGCGGTCGTGGCTTCGATACCGAAGAGGGAATTGACAAGACGCAGTCCCAGTGGATGGGCGAGAAAAATTCGTCACAATTCCTTAAAGGGCAGGCGATACTTGGCTTGGTAAGTAACATACATTCTAGCTTCTTTTAGTGACCTTAAGGCTCACATATAACGACTAAACAGGGTGACAAGTGGACGAGTTCAAAGTTATAGTGTTGATCTGTATATATCTTGTGGAACTACCTTGCCTTCAATACCGTATTTCATTGTGACTTCCTGGAGCCCAACCGACTATTAGAATCAGATATGTGAAGATTTACAACATTACACTTGACCTGTTCCTTCAAATGATACCAACCCGAAGTTTAATGTCGGTCGTTGGGATCGAAGCCCAGCATTGGTAATGTTTTGCCGAGTGGGGACTAGCCAGAGGGGGCTGATATCGCTGCGCGCAAAACTTAGAGTATTGGATGATAGATCGCACATGTCAGACCAGGCACATACAAGTTAATCGTAATGATATTGTGACAAAAGAGAGCCC